>NC_037677.1:41135198-41211195 GCF_003255815.1 Theropithecus gelada
TTTGATTTGCATTTCTCTGATGGCCAGTGATGATGAGCATTTTTTCATATATCTGTTGGCTGTATGAATGTCTTCTTTTGAGAAATGTCTGTTCATATCCTTTGCCCACTTTTTGATGGGGTTGTTTGTTTTTTTCTTGTAAATTTGATTGAGTTCTTTGTAGGTTCTGGATATTAGCCCTTTGTCAGATGAGTAGATTGCAAAAATTTTCTCCCATTCTGTAGGTTGCCTGTTCAATTCTCTATTTTTTTTAACCAAGGAAACCCCACTAAACCATCTGTCAGTCATTGGCAATGAGGCTGATGTCTCATTTTATGTCTTCCGTAGGGATGACCGAGTGAAAGGGGGATGCTACACAGGCTATCTTGGTCTCTTTGAGCTCTTTTTTAAAAAGATGGAGTGGAGTAAGAGGATCAAGACCTAGCAGCAGGTGGCTCTGACCCACCCAAGCCCATCCCATCATGCAGGTTTCTATCATTCATCTTTAAGGTCCATTTTCCTGCCTGTTTGCCAGGGGAAATCTTCAGTCTAATTCCACACATCCATGGTTGCATCCTTTTGGAGTTGAAACCACCTTTGCAGAGTAATAAAGAATGAGATCAATTCAACATAACTGACTCCATCTTACTTCTAATTTCACAAGTTACATTGTTTTTTGCTTAATCTATCATGGAGGTCAAGATAACCATGAGAGGAATTTGGTTTATTGTTAAACTTTGAGGCAGAGAAAACTGACTCCCCTCCTTGTAAGGAGATTGAAACTGCATTCATAATACAAGCTGTGAATTATAGTAGATATGTAAGCTTTGTTAAGGACAGGGATAGTTGCACTATACCGGCCATTGCTTAGATTGAGTTCTGTTTTTTTATATATATACTTTATGTTCTAGGGTACATGTGTACAACATGCAAGCTTGTTATATATGTATACATGTGCCATGTTGGTGTGCTGCACCCATTAACTCGTCATTTGCATTAGGTATATCTCCTAATGCTATCCCTCCCCTCTTCCCCAATGCCACAACAGGCCCTGATGTGTGATGTTCCCCTTTCTGTGTCCAATTGTTTTCTGTGTCCATTGTTCAATTCCCACCTGTGAGTGAGAACATGTGGTGTTTGGTTTTCTGTTCTTGTGATAGTTTGCTGAGAATGATGGTTTCCAGCTACATCCATGTCCCTACAAAGGACATGAATTCATCCTTTTTTATGGCTGCATAGTATTCCATGGTATATATGAGCTATATTTTCTTAATCCAGTCTGTCACTGATGGACATTTGCGTTGGTTCCAAGTCTTTGCTATTGTGAATAGTGCCGCAATAAACATACGTTTGCATGTGTCTTTATAGCAGCATGATTTATAATCCTTTGGGTATATACCCAGTAATGGGATGGCTGGGTCAAATGGTATTTCTAGTTCTAGATCCTTGAGGAATCACCACACTGTCTTTCACAATGGTTGAACTAGTTTACAGTCCCACCAACAGTGTAAAATGTTCCTATTTCTCCACATCCTCTCCAGCACCTGTTGTTTCCTGACTTTTTATTGATTGCCATTCTAACTGGTGTGAGATGGTAGCTCATTGTGGTTTTGATTTGCATTTCTCTGATGGCAAGTGATGATGAGCATTTTTTCATGTGTCTTTTGGCTGCATAAATGTCTTCTTTTGAGAAGTGTCTGTTCATATCTTTTGTCCACTTTTTTATGGGGTTGTTTTTTACTTGTAAATTGGTTTGAGTTCTCTGCAGGTTCTTGATATTAGCCCTTTGTCAGATGGGTAGATTGCAAAAATTTTCTCCCATTCTGTAGGTTGCCTGTTCACTCTGATGGTAGTTTTTTTGGCTGTGCAGAAGCTCTTTAATTAGATCCCATTTGTCAATTTTGGCTTTTGTTGCCATTGCTTTTGGTGTTTTAGACACGAAGTCCTTGCCCATCCCTATGTCCTGCATGGTATTGCCTAGGTTTTGTTCTATGGTTTGTATGGTTTTAGGTCTAACATTTCAGTCTCTAATCCATCTTGAATTAATATTTGTATAAAGTGTAAGGAAGGGATCCAGTTTTTGCTTTCTACTCATGGCTAGCCAGTTTTCCCAGCACCATTTATTAAATAGGGAATCCTTTCCCCATTTCTTGTTTTTCTCAGGTTTGTCAAAGATCAGATGGTTGTAGATGTGTGGCATTATTTCTGAGGGCTCTGTTCTGTTCCATTGGTCTATATCTCTGTTTTTCTAGCAGTACCATGCTGTTCTGGTTACTTTAGCCGTGTAGTATAGTTTGAAGTCAGGTAGTGTGATGCCTCTAGCTTTGTTCTTTTGGCTTAGGATTGCCTTGGCTGTGTGGGCTCTTTTTTGGTTCCATATCAACTTTAAAGTAGTTTTTTCCAATTCTGTAAAGAAAGTCATTGGTAGCTTAGTGGGGATGGCATTGAATCTGTAAATTACCTTGAACAGTATGGCCATTTTCACGATATTGATTCTTCCTATCCATGAGCATGAAATATTCTTCCATTTGTTTGTATCCTCTTTTATTTCATTGAGCAGTGGTTTGTAGTTCTCCTTGAAGAGGTCCTTCATGATTTGACTCTGCTTCTCTGTTATTGGTGTATAAGAATGCTTGTGACTTTTGCACATTGATTTTGTGTCCTGAGACTTTGCTGAAGTTGCTTATCAGCTTAAGGAGATTTTGGGCTAAGATGATGGGTTTTTCTAAATATACAATCATGTCATCTGCAAACAGGGACAATGTGACTTCTTTTCCTAATTCAATACCCTTTATTTCTTTCTATTGCCTGATTGCCCTGGCCAGAACTTCCAACACTATGTTGAATAAGAGTGGGGAGAGAGGGCATCCCAGTCTTCCACCAGTTTTCAGAGCGAATGCTTCTGGTTTTTTCCCTTTCAGTATGATATTGGCTGTAGGTCTGTCATAAATAGTTCTTATTATTTTGAGATACGTTCCATCAATACCGAATTTATTGAGAGTTTTTAGCATGAAGGATGATTGAAGTTTGTCAAAGGCCTTTTCTGCATCTTTTGAGATAATCATGTTGTTTTTGTCTTTGGTTCTGTTTATATGCTGGATTACGTTTATTGATTTGCGTATATTGAATCAGCCTTGCATCCCAGGGATGAAGCCCACTCGATCATGGTGGATAAGCTTTTTGATGTGCTTCCGGATTCGGTTTGCCAGTATTTTATTGAGGATTTTTACATCGAAGTTCATCAGGGTTATTGGTCTAAAATTCTCTTTTTTTGTTGTGTCTCTGCCAGGCTTTGGTATCAGGATGATGTTGGCCTCATAAAATGAGTTAGGGAGGACTCCCTCTTTTTCTATTGATTGGAATACTTACAGATGAAATGGTACAAGCTCGTCCTTGTACCTCTGGTAGAATTCGGCTGTGAATCCGTCTGGACCTGGACTTTCTTTCTGTTGGTAGGCTATTAATTAGTGCCTCAGTTTCAGAGCCTATTCAGGTCTATTCAGAGGTCTATTCAGGGATTCAACTTCTTCCCGGTTTAGTCTTGGGAGAGTGTATGTGTCCAGGAATTATCCATTTCTTCTAGGTTTTCTAGTTTATTTGCATAGAGGTGTTTATAATATTCTCTGATGATAGTTTGTATTTCTGTGGGGTCGGTGGTCATATCCTCTTTATCACTTTTTATTGCATCTATTTGATTCTTCTCTCTTTCTTCTTTATTAGTCTTGCTAGTGGTCTATCAATTTTGTTAATCTTTTTGAAAAGCCAGCTCCTGAATTCATTGATTTTTTGAAGGGTTTTTTGCATCTCTATCTCCTTCAGTTCTGCTTGAATCTTAGTTATTTCTTGCCTCCTGCTAGCTTTTGATTTTGTTTGCTCTTGCTTCTCTAGTTCTTTTAATTGTGATGTTAGGGTGTCAATTTTAAAAACAGCTGGGTGTGGTGGCATGTGCCTGTAATCCCAGCTACTCAGGAGGCTGAGGTAGGAGAATTAGCTTGAGCCTGGGAGGCAGTAGTTGCAGTGAGCCAAGACCACACCACTGCACTCCAGCCTGGGTGAAAGAGCGAGACTCAACCTCAAAAAAAGTAAGAAAACCTGTCTGGAAGGTTGCACAATCCTGCAAATACACTAACAACGATTGATTTATACACGTAAAAATTGGTGAAGAGTACAGTATGTGAATTATATAATTCTCAAGAAAATTGTTTCTTATATACTTGTTTCCTGGTGTATAAATAACACACAACTGATATTACGCACTGTTCTTACAGTCAACCACCTCACTAAACTGTTTTAATTTAAATCACTTCTGTGTAACATTTACTTCTGCTTGTACAGATATCAAATCGTCTGCACACAAAATGACAATTTGACTTCCCAACCTTCATGTTTCATTATTTTTTATTGTCTGTGTAATGGACAGCAGATCCTTTATGAGATTCAGTAAAACTGGCGATAAAAGAGATCCAGCATCTCTTAGTGGGCTGTGATTTTTCAACAAATAGTATACAACATGTTTTTGTCTATTACCTTTAATTTATTTTATTTTATTTTTTGAGATGGAATCTTGCTCTGTTGCCAGGCTGGAGTGCAGTGGCACCATCTTGGCTCGGTGCAACCTCCGCCTCCCGGGTTCAAGCAATTCTCCTGCCTCAGTCTCCCGAGTAGCTGGGACTATAGATGCACACCATCACAGCTGGCTAATTTTTTGTATTTTAGTAGAGACAGGGTTTCACCATGTTGGCCAGGATGGTCTCCATCTCCTGACCTCATGATCTGCCTGCCTCAGCCTCCCAAAGTGCTGGGATTACAGGCATGAGCCACTGCACCCGGCCTATTACCTTTATTAAAGGTTAAGAAGCTGAATTATTTATAGTTGGTAGGCAATTTACAAAACTTTTTATTTGGAGAAAATTCTTTTTCTTTTTTGGTGGAGGGCAAGGTCTCACTCTGTCACCCAGGCTGGAGTGAAATGGTACCTCACAGCTTACTGCAGCCTTGACCTCCTGGACTCAAGCGATCCTCCCACCTCAGCCTCCCAAGCAGCTGGGACAGCAGGCATGCACCACTACACCTGGCTAATGTCTTTATTTTTTGTAGAGATGGAGTTTCACCATGTTGCCCAGGTTGGTCTCAAACTCCTGAGTTCAAGTGATCCACCCACCTTGGCCTCCCAAAGTGCTGAGATTACAGGCATGTGCCACCGTACCCAGCCTGGAGACAATTCTTAAATTGGCATGGAGCTGGGAGAAATAATGAGAAGATTCTGTATACCCCTCACCCAGTTTTCTCCATGGTAAAAATTTGCAGAACTATAGCTCAATATCAGCCAAGAACTGACACTGATTCATTCAATCTACCTTATTCAGATTTCACAAGTTTCACATGCATTAGTTGTCTACATTTAGTTCTATAAATTTTGCCACATGTATAGATTTTTGTGAAAATCACAACATTGGTGATACAGAACAGCCCCATCACAAGGATCCCACACATGGTAACTACAGCCATCTCCTACCCTCTCTGCCTTCCTCACACTGGCAACCACGAATCTCTTCTCCATCTCTATGTTGTCATTTCAAGACTGTTACACAAATAAAATCATGAGGTATTATGACAAAGAGCCTAACTGCATTTGTGATAGCTGGCTGATAATAGATTTCAAATCTCACCCATCTCCCCTCTTACCCTACATTTGGGCAAGCCAATAATAAAGCTTAGGTGGTCCCTCCGTCAACGCCAGTAGGAAACTCAAACCAAACAAACTCCATCCTTTTTGTGTGTGCTCACCCCACCCCAAATTCCTAATGACAAGCAGCCATTCTTCTCCTTTCTCAATCCACATTTAGACCTGCTTAGGAGTCTTCTCTGGTCTCCCTAGAAACCTGTCTCTATAAGTGATAAACTCTTTATTACACTCTTGATACCATTACTAGTTTTGGTATCTAGACCAAACTTTGGGGGTAGGAGGGTTCATCCCAATTCTATGGGGTGGACCAGAACAAATATGTAAATTTCTGAGATTGGGTTTTTTAAAACTCAGCTTAATCTCTTGAGATTCATCCAAAATGTTGCATGTATCGCTCATTCATTCCCTTTTAATATTGGGTAGCACTTCATTATATGGACACATCACACATTATTTATCCATTCAACAACATGTGGATTATTCAGGTTTTGGCTATTACCCATAAAACTGCTATGAAATTTTTTTGATGGAACGTAAGTTTTTATTTCTCAAGGATAAATGTCTAACAGTGCAACTAGTGGTTCACATGCTAAGTTTGTTTTTAGCTTTTTTTTTTCTTTAATGATACTTTAAGTTCCAAGGTACATGTGCACAACATGCAGGTTTGTCACTCATGTATACATGTACCATGTTGGTGAGCAGCACCCATTAACTCGTCATTTACATTAGGTATATCTCCTAATGCTATCCCTCCCATCTACCCCCTCCCCACAATAGGACCCGGTGTGTGATGTTCCCCTTCCTGTGTCCAAGTGATCTGATTGTTCAATTCCCACCTATGAGTGAGAACATGCGGTGTTTCGTTTTCTGTTCTTGCGATAGTTTGCTGAGAAAGATGGTTTCCAGCAGCATCCATGTCCCTAAAAAGGACACAAACTCATCCTCTTTTATTGCTGCATAGTATTCCATGGCGTGTATGTGCCACATTTTCTTAATCCAGTCTGTCACTGATGGAAATTGAGGTTGATTACAAGTCTTTGCTATTGTGAATAGTGCTGCAATAAACATACATGTGCATGTGTCTTTATGGCGGCATGACTTATAATCCTTTTGATATATCCCCAGTAATGGGATGGATGGGTCAAATGGTATTTCTAGTTCTAGATCCTTGAGGAATCGCAGTACTGTTTTCCACAATGGTTGAACTACTTTACAGTCCCACCAACAATGTAAAACTGTTCCTATTTCTCCACATCCTCTCCAGCACCTGTTGTTTCCTGATTTTTTAATAATTGCCATTCTAACTGGTGTGAGATGGTATCTCATTGTGGTTTTGATTTGCATTTCTCTGATGGCCAGTGATGATGAGCATTCTTTCATGTGTTTGTTGGCTGGATGAATGTCTTCTTTTGAGAAGTGTCTGTTCATATCCTTTTTAATTGTGATGTTAGGGTGTCAATTTTAGATCTTTCCAGCTTTCTCTTGTGGGCATTTAGTGTGGGCATTAATTTCCCTCTACACACTGCTTTAAATATGTCCCAAAGATTCTGGTATGTTGTATCTTTGTTCTCATTGGTTTCAAAGAACATGTTTATTTCTGCCTTCATTTAGTTATGTACCCAGTAGTCATTCAGGAGCAGGTTGTTCAGTTTCCATGTAGTTGAGCGGTTTTGATTGATTTTCTTAGTCCTGAGTTCTAGTTTGATTGCACTGTGGTCTGAGAGACAGTTTATTATAATTTCTCTTCTTTTACATTTGCTGAGGAGTGCTTTACTTCCAACTATGTGGTCAATTTTGGAATAAGTGTGATGTGGTGCTGAGAAGAATGTATATTCTGTTGATTTGGGGTGGAGAGTTATGTAGATGTCTATTAGGTCCGCTTGGTGCAGAGTTGAGTTCAATTCCTGGATATCCTTGTTGACTTTCTGTCTCATTGATCCGTCTAATGTTGACAGTGGGGTGTTAAAGTCTCCCATTATTATTGTGTGGAAGTCTAAGTCTCTTTGTAAGTCTCTACGGACTTGCTTTATGAATCTGGGTGCTCCTGTATTGGGTGCATATAGATTTAGGATTGTTATATATGTGAATTGTTGAATTGATTCCTTTACCATTATGTAATGGCCTTCTTTGTCTCTTTTGATCTTTGTTGGTTTAAAGTCTGTCTTATCTGAGACTAGGATTGCAACCCCTGCCTTTTTCTGTTTTCTATTTGTTTGGTAGATCTTCCTCCATCCCTTTATTTTGAGCCTATGTGTGTCTCTGCATGTGTCTCCTGAATACAGGAAACTGATGGGCCTTGATTCTTTATCCAGTTTGCCAGTCTGTGTCTTTTAATTGGACCATTTAGCCCATTTACATTTAAGGTTAATATTGTTATGTGTGAACTTGATCCTGTCATTATGATATTAGCTGGTTATTTTGCTCATTAGTTGATGCAGTTTCTTCCTAGCATCAATGGTCTTTACATTTTGGCATATTTTTGCAATGGCTGGTACCGGTTGTTCCTTTCCATGTTTAGTGCTTCCTTCAGGATGTCTCGTAGGGCAGGCCTTCTGGTGACAAAGTCTCTCAGCATTTGCTTGTCTGTAAAGGATTTTATTTCTTCTTCACTTATGAAACTTAGTTTGGCTGGATATGAAATTCTGGGTTAAAAATTCTTTCCTTTAAGAATGTTGAATATTGGCCCCCACTCTCTTCTGGCTTGTAGAGTTTCTGCTGAGAGATCTGCTGTTAGTCTGATGGGCTTCCCTTTGTGGGTAACCCGACCTTTCTCTCTGGCTGCCCTTAAGATTTTTTCCTTCATTTATACTTTGGTGAATATGTCAATTATGTGTCTTGAAGTTGCTCTGCTTGAGGAGTACCTTTGTGATATTCTCTATATTTCCTGAATTTGAATGTTGGCCTGCCTTGCTACATTGGGGAAGTTCTCTTGGATAATATCCTGCAATGTGTTTTCCAACTTGGTTCTATACTCCCTGTCACTTTCAGGTACAACAATCAGACATAGATTTGATCTTTTCACATAATCCCATATTTGTTGTTGGATTTTGTTTGTGGAAAACAAATCCCATATTTCTTGGAAGTTTTTTGCTATTTCCTTTTACTCTTTTGTCACTAAACTTCTCTTCTCACTTCATTTCATTCATTTGATCTTCAGTCACTGATATTCTTTCTTCCAGTTGATCGAGTCGGTTACTGAAGCTTGTGCATTTGTCATGTAGTTCTTATGTCATGGTTTTCATCTCTATCAGGTCATTTATGGACTTCTCTGCATTGGTTATTCTAGTCATCCATTCGTCAAATCTTTTTTCAAGGTTTTTTTGTTTGTTTGAGCTGGGTTTGTAGTTCCTGCTTTAGCTCTGGAAGTTTGATTGTCTGAACCCTTCTCTCAACACCTCAAAGTCACTCTCCATCCAGCTTTGTTCTGTTGCTGACAAGGAGCTGCGTTCCTTTGGAGGGGGATAGGCACTCTGAATTTTTGAATTTTCAGCTTTTCTGCACTGCCTTTTCCCCATCTTTTTGGTTTTATCTCCCTTTGGTCTTTGATGATGGTGACGTACAGATGGGGTTTTGGTGTGGATGTCCTTTCTGTTTGTTAGTTTTCCTTCTAACAGTCAGGACCCTCAGCTGCAGGTCTGTTGGAGTTTGCTCGAGGTCCACTCCAGACCCTGTTTGCCTGGGTATCAGCAGCGGAGGCTGCAGAAGAGAGAATATTGCTGAACAGCAAGTGTTGCTGTCTGATTGTTGCCCTGGAAGCTTTGTCTCAGAGGTGTACCCGGCCGTGTGAGGTGTGAGGTGTCAGTCAGCACCTAGTGTGGGATATCTCCCAGTTAGGCTACTCAGGAGTCAGGGACCCACTTGAGCAGGCAGTCTGTCCGTTCTCAGATCTCAACCTCCTTGCTGGGAGAATCACTACTGTCTTCAAAGCGGTCAGACAGGGACATTTACATCTGCAGAGGTTTATGCTGCTTTTTATTCAGCTATGCCCTGTCCCCAGAGGTGGAGTATACAGAGGCAGGCAGACTTCCTTGAGCCGCGGTGGGCTCCACCCAGTTCAAGCTTCTTGGCCACTTTGTTTACCTACTTAAGCCTCAGCAATGGTGGGCACCCCTCCCCTAGCCTTGCTGCCGCCTTGCAGTTAGATCTCAGACTGCTGTGCTAGCAATGAGGGAGGCTCCATGGGTGTGGACCCTCAAAACCAGGTGTTGGATATAAAACCTGGTGTGCCATTTGCTAAGATCTTTGGTAAAGTGCAGTATTAGGGTGGCCATGACCCAATTTTCCAGGTGTTGTGTGTCACAGTTTCCCTTGGCTAGGAAAAGGAATTCCCTTCCCCCTTGTGCTTTCCAGGTGAGGGGATGCCTCTCCCTGCTTTGGCTCTCACTCATTGGGCTGCACTCACTGTCTTGCACTGACTGTCTGACACACCCCAGTGAGATGAACCCGGTACCCCCGTTGGAAATGCAGAAATCACCTGTCTCTGTGTCACTCACGCTGGGAGCTGGAGGCTGGAGCTGTTCCTATTTGGCCATCTTTGGCGTCCCCCAGCCAAGGTTTTTAAAAAAGGAGGCCTAAAATGCTTTCAAACTAATGGCTTTATAAAACAGCTCCATGGTAACCAATAACCTAGACACCTTTTATAAATAAAAATTTGCCTAACAACTGTGTACAAGGATAAAACAGTTAATTGGACAATTAATGATCTAAACAAAATAGAACTAGAGAAATATTTTTAACAGTTAGATTGGCAGATCATATAGGTCAAAATCTTGATGTTAAAGCAATGATATAAAGTAATTCTCTCCAGTGTAAAATTTTTGCTTTTTCTGTCACATAGAGACCAAAAGGAAAAAGCCAAGGAATATACCTATGTTTGCTAATCAAGCAAACCACACCATCAAACAAAAGATAGATGTGTTACTAATTCAAGACTATATGGATATTTTTTAAAGTACAATTCAGTCAGTTCTCATTAAAATATAAACAATTGGAAATTTAATGCTAAACTCATTTAAAACTAAAAAAGGTGTGGGGAGGGAAGAAAAAATAAAAATGACTTCTAAAAAACCAAACTGTCATGTGTATTGCTTTATACAAAATTTAGTCCATAGCCTTCATTAGATTACTTATTGGGGCAAATAAAGTTTAGCCATATGAACAGATCCTAGTTAGAGTAAAATACTATTCACCAGAGGCTGGGAAAGATGTAAGTATGTGTAGGGGTGAAGAGAGGTTGAACAATGGGTACAAACACAGTCAAATAGAAGTAATAAATTCTAACATCTGATAGTAGAGTAGGGTGAGTACAGTTTTCAATAATGTACATTTCAAATCAGCTGGAGGTAAGGACTTGAAATGATCTCAACACATAAAAATAATAAATGATCATGTTGATGAATATCCTAAATGTCGAGTTGCTCATTGCCTATTCTATACATGCAACAAAATATCATACAGAACAAATATCATGTAGCATAAAAAAAAAGAATTATGGCTGGACATGGTGGCTCATGCCTTTAATCCCAGCACTTTGGGATACCAAGTTGGGTGGATCACTTGATGTCAGGAGTTTGATACCGGCCTGACCAACATGGTGAAACCCCGTCTCTACTAAAAATACAAAAATTAGCTGGGCATGGTGGTTCATGCCTGTAGTCTCAGCTACTGGGGAGGCTGAGGCAGGAGAATCACTTGAACCCGGGGGGCAGAAGTTGTAGTGAGCCAAGATAGCGCCATTGCACTCCAGCCTGGGCGACAAGAGTGAAACTCCATCTCAGAAAGAAAACAAAACAAAACCCACAGAATTTTGATTCAATTCTCCAACTGGTGCATTTGTATTACTATGTTATGACTAAAATTCTAAAATTAAAGCTTTAAGATCTTTGTTTTATGTGTGTAGATGTGTTTATGTATATATGTCTATATTATGTTTTATGTTGTGTCAAAAATCTGGTGTTGCTGGCCAGAAATTCCTTAAGAATAAATGGACCCTCATAAAAAATATATAGTAATTAACCCAAAAGCCTTTTAGTCAAAGGACTTAAGTACATCTTCAAAAAATAAATAGCTTTAAAAATTATTAGTAAATGAAAATGAACATGTCTTCAAAATTGTCACCATACTTTTTGTCTGGGTTTACCGGTAAAACAATTTCATACTTGTGTCTGACAAGTGATTTAAGGTGTTAGGATTTGACAAGAAAATGTATGTAAAACTATCCGTCCAGCCTAAAACAGAATAATTTTTGTTTACATACTTTTTAAATAAGTAACACTAATTTAATATTGGTTTAATTAAAACAGGTGTATCTTTTGAGTTATTGTCAAAATACCCACATATTTAAGTTTCTTACATTGGTGAACATCTGATAATTATATGACATAAAAATGATTAACCTAGAAATAACCTGAAGCGGTAACTGGCTTTTTCTAATATCCCAGTTCTCATGAGTAATCTAGGTACACTGTTTAAATAAATAAATTAGATAAATGTAAAAGGGGTATACAGTTTTTATGTGAGTTGACATTTTAAATCAGTGTGCTGAATTCTGGCTGGGCCAGAATGGGGTACAGGGTAAGAGTACCCCACTTTGTGGTAGCTCATCCCAGAGTTCCTACACTGTTGGTCCCTCCCTGGACTGTTTCCAAACTCTTACCAACTCTGCCCCTATGGCAGGAAGGAGTCCCTCAGTTACATCTGTACTAGGATAGTCACCAACTGAAAACATTACTGAAACAATGTGGCACTGTCCCTAAGGTTTTCTAACCCAGCAAGGGGATCAGTAACAGGTTATAAACTTTTGGTCTCAGCAGTAACATCTCAAATGAACAGGGAACACACTGTGAAACCTAAGAATAGTTTACAACGTATTTTGAGTCAGGAAAGAGCTTATTCATGACGGTAGCCAAAGATAGTCTTGCTAGAGTATAAAATGACCTTCCTACATATATGAAAATGCCAGATCTGCATGAAGCAAACACATTGAGATACAAGGTGTTTGCTATATATTTGTGAACATCAGTCTCCAGTGAGACACAACAAGTTTACACCTCCTCTTACACCATGGCTGCTTTTACTGTGCAGTACATTTTTAAATGTTTTATTCTATTTGCAAAATTTGTGTTCTATTGGTCTCCGACTATTTATAAGTCAATTCCACAAAATTTTACTTTTCAAGTTCTTAAAACATATGATATGAGAACTTGCTCTATTTTTCTCTTTAATTTTCAAAGACTTTTTGTCTGTTCTTTGCAATAAACTTGTATCTCCAGAACACAATCAGATAGCATCTATATTGGAGTCAAACTCAACTTGTAAACTAATGACATTCTAACACTGTTGAATGTTCCTTCTCAAATATGCAGTGCCTAAGCAAAAATTGTTTCAGGATCTTTGGTGGGGGGTCAATTTTCTGGCTGGAAACCTCTGTGGCATTGTTGCAGGAAACTGGGGACCAGAGAGACCAATATGGAGAACAGGAGGATTGTTTATTTTAGGTATGCACTGGCTCAGTGGACTCACATCCAAAATCCTGAGTGTTGAACAAAGACAGAGTTGGGTTTTTACAAGTGGCCCTACAGAAGCAAAACAAAAGTAGTTAATCATACAGTGACAGGTCACACAATCTATAGCATAACATAACTTGTGACCTTGTATAGCTAGTGACCTTGTAGCTGCATTGACAGTAAAACAAGAACTGGCTAAATACAGACCTTTGTAAAACATAATAATGCTTAAGAAGCCTGGGAAAAGAGTAACAGTAAAAGAATCTGTCTTTCTTATTTTTTCCCTTCAACCTTGCTCTGGAAGGGGAGTTGTCTGGAGGCCGTTCCTTTGGCCGTGGCTATTCAGACAGCATTATCTTATAACTGTCCTTGAAGTGAGCCTGCTTGGCAAAGGAAAATTTTTTCTTTTTAACCCTTGCCTTGCCACATCCTGGACCTTAGCTTTTACTTTTCTTCGTGTGAATAAATGCAGTACTTACTATTTATTTTAAATTTCTGCCTCAACATGGCACCAGAGTTCTTTGTCCAGGAAGAATGAAGTAGACAAATGAAGGGTGAACAAGACAAAGACGAGCTTTATTAGTGTTACCACAGCTCAGAGGAGACCCACAGTAGGCAGTTCCTCTCTGTAAGCAGGTCATCCATCCAGTGTTCAGTTCTTAGCAGAGAGGAGGCCTTGGAGAAGGTACCTCTTCTTTGCTACTTGCCATCCTCGTGTCTGCAGCTCTCAGCTAGAAGAGGCCCTGGAGAGGGAGGTTCCTTTCTGCTGACACATCATCTCTGCAGCTCACAGCAGAAAGGGTAGGCCCTCTGGACAACTGGTTGCTCCCTCATTTCCAGCTATCAGCAGAGAGGGTACTCATCTCTGCAGCTGGTAGTCCCTTCATCTCTCTGTCTGCTTCCTCCTCTGGCAGTCTTCTGCCCTGTTCTGACTGAGACCAGGGCTTTTGTGGACCTTAGAGAGGAGGAAGTGCCCACCGATTGGTCCATGGGTGGCCATGGGCTGGCCAGAAAAGGCACTATGAGTCTCCCATTCCCTTGGTGAAACTGGAAGCAGAGCCCTCAGCCTTCAGACCCTCCTGGCCTGGATGTGGGGCCTTACTGGGGACCTGCCCCCTTCTGCTTAGGAATCAATCAGCCTCCCGCTGCCATTCAAGGTTCCTGGGGTTTGGCCCCCAATCCCTGCTCTGAGATTGGAGCAGGCCCCAGGAGCAGATGGAGGCTAGGCAGTGGGACCAGACACCACCGAGCCTGCAGGGACAGGAGGAAGGGTGCGTGGAGATCCTTTCTGGGGCCACTGACGGTGCAGACTGCAGAGATGCCCAGGGCCCTGTGCCTGGGAGGGCAACCAGCAGCAGCTGCATCCAGGAGCTCCTGCCCCACCAACTCAGAAAGGGCAGGTCTCCGTCTTGTCCCCTGCTCCTGCCTGCCCGTTAAGTGGGAGGTCCAGGTCTGCAGCCCTGGTCCGGTGGTTGCAGCTGCACTGGGAGGGTAAATCCTGCCTGTTTCCAGCCCCTTCCAAGAGCACTGGGAGGCTCAGACCCACTGCTACAGTTTGGGTGGCTGCAGCCCCGCCCAGAAGGGGTTCCTGCTGGTTCTTGCAGAGCAGGTTCTTGGGCACCTGCAGCGGCACTGGGGAGCTCCAGCTCCAACTCAGAAGGGGCGGGGGTTCCCACTGGCTCCAAGAGGTGTGCAGTCCTAGCAGCACCTCCCTGTTGGAGCCCAGGTGATGGCGGCAGCCTCTACCAATATGGAGCCAGAGCAGCAGAGCTTGGATTTCTGCCTTTCTTTTATGGTAATCACAACTCCTTAGTCTGAAAAAAAAAAAGTAGAGCAGAGCCTGGGTCCTCTGCTGTTCTTTCAGTTTGTCCTTAGGACCAGTTTCCACAGCCTTCTCCTAGTGCGAAGGTCTTCCTCAGAACTTCTTCCAGACAGCTTGAAATGTTAGGAACTACATGCATTTTGCTCCCAAGCTGGACTTCTGTGCAGTGCCTTCTGCCTGTTGGTCCCTGCTGGGCTTGCTTTTTCACAAAGTGGAGTCAGACAGCATGAATCAGAACATGGAGGAGAATCAGTTGATGTTCAAGATAGTCACATTATCTTTTAATATAATCCAATTTTCACAGATTGTTGATTTGACAAATGAAACAAGAGACATTGCCTTTTGACCTTTTATTGAGTATTCTCTGATTCATTAATACAGTTGAAAAGATACAGAAAATATGAAAGACACATGTAAATATTATTAAGAATAAACAATATTAAAACTATTGATAGAGTTTTTAAAATGTATTAATATAAACAACATTTTGGTAATAAGTTAGAAAACTGAGAGTAATAAATAATTTTCTTAACATATAGGCTACAAAAATTGAAATAAGAATATTTAGAAAGTAAAAAAGGCAATAAATTTTAAATATTTGGGAGCATAACGAAAATTACTTATTGTTTTAAATGTCCCTTTTAAAAATATTTTTTAAGATTTTGGTGTTTTTTCAAATCTATTTTAATTTAAAGAAGCCATGTTTTGATTTACATGGCCATTACATATATTGTTTAAAAAACTTTAAAACTAGGCCAATATAAGTTATGGATTTGGATATAAAATTAGTATATAATTATGCAAAATTAATGTAGATTTTATTTTATGTTATTATTTTTGCTTACCCCACAAGGACTGAGACTGCAGATAATTTATTTGGCCAGTATAGAATATGCCAATAAGAAAACCAAGTCATCATGGCCAGGCATGATGGCTCACACCTGAAATCCCAGCAATTTGAGAGGCCAGGATGGACAGATTGCTTGAGCCCAGGAATTCAAGACCAGCCTGGGCAAGACAGCAAAACCCCATCTCTACAAAAAGTACAGAGTTGGATGTGGAGGTGCATGCCTCAACTCCCAGTTAATTGGGAAGCTGAGATGAGAGGATCCTTTGAGCCTGGAAGGTTGAGGGTGCAGTGAGGCGTGATCTTCCTACAGCACTCCATCCTGGGTGACAAAGGGAGACTGTCTCAAAAAGCAAAACAAAAAAATCATCTAAAACATTAAAATTAAACAAGACAATTACATTCACTGAGTAAATTATTTTATGCCCTTGTAAATTTCTCACAAGTAAATTAATTTAGAAAAATACTCTATCAGACAACATTTTGATTATTAGTGATGACAACATGTCAGTAAATAGGAGTAAATGATCCAAGTGGCCAATGAGCTCATGAAAAGATGCTCAACATTGTTATTAATTAGGAAATTGAAAATCAAAGTCACAATCAGATGTCACTCACACCTACTAGTATGGGTGTATTTAAGTAGATAGGAAGTATATGGGGGGGGGATGTGGAGAAATCACAACCCTTATATGGTTCTCATGTGATGGTAAAATGAAGTAGCCATTTCAGAAAACATTTTAGCAGCTGCTCCAAATATTTACATAGAGTTACCACATAGCACAACAATTCCACTGCTAAATATACACCCAATAGAATAAAAACAAGTTCATACAAAAGGAAACATGGAGCTGGCATCCTTTTGGTGAGGGCTTTATTCTGCTCTCACTCATAGCAGTAAGTGGAAGGGGATTGGCCTGTGCAAAGCGATCACATGATGACAGGGAAGTGAAAGAGAGAGAGAAATTGAGAAAGCCAGGCTCTTTTTAACAATCTACTCTGGAGAGAATGAATGAGTGCAAGGCCTTTTGTATCCTGACATAAGCACTTTAATCTATTTATGAGGGATCTATCTCCAAGATCCAAGATCTTCCACTAGTTTCACCCTTTCAACACTGCCACACTGGGCATCAAATTTCAACATGAGTTTTTCCGATAAACAGCATCCAAACCATAGCACTCATCAAACCTCAGTTTTAGGAAAATGAGACTTTGGAGCATAGGAAGCAGAATTGTACTCTATCAGTAGAAGCAGAGCTCACCTGTTTATCAAAGGTTCAAATGCTATTCTCTGCTGCTTCTGGCCTTTTCATAGACAGCTGGGAAGAGGCTCTCCAGCTTTCTTGAAGTACAGGGTCAGGTGGCCTGTGTTAGAGACCCCAGTTCACCAATTACCAGCCAAGTGACCCTGTATATACATTTACTCCCTTTAAGCAGCAGTCCCTACATGTGTAAAATGAGGCTAGTGATCTCCTCCGTATTTAGGTTTCCCAAAGAATAAGTCAACTGGAGCTCATAAGCCCCTGCTTAACACAGTGCTTGGCACATAGTATACATTTAATTAATAGCCTCATAGATCTTCTGTAAATATATTGAACACTTAGGTGTTATTTCTTTAGATGAGGTTGGGCTGGGTCCTCACTTAATTCTTGGATCCTTGGGTCACCAGCTATGAAGCCCACACCCCGTTGAACTTTATGGAGAGACATAAGAGCACCACGCAGAGGAAGACCGAGTTAGATGAGTGAACTCCAGTCCATTCCCATTTCCTCTCTGCTCCCCACTACTGGGTGACTCTCACACTCTCTGCCTCATTCCACCATCAGTCAAATCACAAGGACCTGGCATGATTACTGCCTACCTCACAGGGGTGACTTGAGAATAAAATAAATATTGTTGGGGTTGTGCTTAAAAATTCATTGATCATGTGCTTACAGTTCATTGAATATGACAACTTTTATTGCCACATAATGCTCATCATAACCCATATTTACAGAACTCTCAATGTTAATATGTTCACTTTACAAATTTGTCATTCATCATAGCCATGAAGAACTTAACAGTATTAACCAAATTCTTTCTCTGCTCAACTCCTTCTATGTAAACACAGACGATTATATCATTCTTGTTTGTTTTTGAGACAGCATTTCTTTCTGCCACTTTGACTGAAGTGCAGTGGAACATTCATGGCTCACTGCAGCCTCAACCTCCCAGGGCTCAAACAATCCCATCTCTGCCTTCCAAAGGAGCTGGGACAACAGGCATGTGCCACTATGCCTGGCTAATTTTTGTATTTTTTTGTAGAGATGGGGTTTTGTCATGTTGCCTAGGCTGGCTTTGAATTCCTGGGTTTGAGAGATCCTCCCACTTTGGCCTCCCAAACTGCTGGGATTATAGGTATGAGCCATTGTGCCCAGTTGACCATATGTTTAACACCTGCTGTGTCAGGGGCTGAAGGAGAATTGCATCACCATCTGGGCAGGAGAGTATGGGGCACAAGGATTCAGAAGAGGTCAGCACGAGGGAGTGGTTTTTCACAATAGAATTTTTTTTTCTAATGTTTGTGGTTTTTCCCTTCCCATGTCCCACCATTTGGAGAGTACCCAGGATCAGAAACTTTTATTTTCTGCCTGCATGAACTAGGCCTTAAAGTCCCCAGCATTTCCACCCAGTCCAGTACCTAGTGTCCCCCAAGCACCCAAGCAGCGACACAGGGTGCTGAACTGGGAACCTGTATCCTACAGAACTACAAAATTTGAGTTACTCTCATCTGCCAAATTCTCATACATACTATGCTTACACTTTAACACTACTGAAGTTGGATATAGGTGAAGAAAAGGATTAAGATTAGCAATCTCATTTACGATAACATCAAATAGAATATTTAGAAATACAATTAACCAGGGGGGTGAAATATTTCTACACAAAAGTATAAAACATGGATAAGATAAACTAAATAAGACACAAATGAACCAAAAGATATGGCATGTTTATCTATTGGAAGAATTAATATTGTGAAAATGTCCACGCTACCAGCAATGGTCTATAGATTCAATGCAATTTTTATAAAAATTCCAAAAGTATTTTAAATAGAATTTAAAAAACAATTCTAAATTTCATGTGTATCCACAGAAGACCCTGAATAGTCAAGGCAATTTTGAACAGAAAGAATAAAGTAGGCTGGGTGCAGTGGCTCATGCCTGTAATCCCAGTACTTTGGGAGGCCGAGGCAGGCAGACCACAAGGTCAGGAGATCGAGACCATCCTGGCTAACATGGTGAAATCCCGTCTCTACTAAAAATACAAAAAAAGTAGCCAGGTGTGGTGGCACATGCCTGTAGTCTCAGCTACTTGGGAGGCTGAGGCAAGAGAATCGCTTGAACCTGGCAGGCGGAGGTTGCAGTGAGATGAGATCGTGCCACTGCACTCCAGCCTGGGCGACAGACCGAGACTCCATAAAAAAAAAAAAAAAAAAAAAAAAAAAAAAAAAAAAAAAAAAAAAAAAGTCAGGACAAATCACACTACCTGGTCTCAAAATATATTACACAACTGCAGCAATTAAACAGCATGGCACTGCATAAAAGTAGGCATATTCCAATGAAACGTAATGTAGAGTCAACAGGTAAATCCATTTATTTCTGTTTTGATGAGCAATGGAAAACATTTTTAGCATCCAGCTTCAACTTCCATTATTTTATCAATACATTTTTATCTGTAGATGATTTTTAATCCAACACAGGCAGTTTGTAAAGGCCAAATAAGGGCAGATTAGATGACTGTGCATATGGAATTTCTGTGGAATTATAGTTCATGGGTAATTGTCAATGGGAAATGACATGTTTTTGCAGTTAGCTTTTCTGCAACTAGTCTAGTGGGGAAAACGGGCCCTTAAAAACTCACAAAGATAAATAAATGTATAATGAGAAATTAAATCAGTGGAAGGAAAAGTAGAGTTTTATTCAAAACAATGAGGAGAAGAGAGAATGCTTACTTAGGTGGCAGTTTAAAAAAGTAATGTGTGTCCTGTCGCTGCACTTCAGCCTGAATGACAGAGCGAGGTCCTTTTCAAAAACAAAAAACAAAACACAAGAAACAAAATAACAGAGAACCAAAAGCATAACCTCTGATGAACTGACAATTTAAAGTGAAACAGAAGCATAGCGAATATAGGGTGGAAACATATGTTTGAATCTGGGATGAAAGTGGAGCGTGATAATAATGCTCAGGGTGCAGATAACAGTGGCCCTTGATTTAGTTACGTGGCTCTGAGACTTTGTGCTGCTGCTAAATCTCTGGGTCTCCAGTGCAGCCATCACTTTAGACTGGAGACTAAAGGGCAGTAAATGGTCAGGGAGGTGGGAGTTAATGGCTTCACTATGAGATATGTTTTATTTTAAGTGCCTGTTTGCAAGTTGGAAGGATACCTCTGTACTGAAATCTAAACAAATTTTTTAGACATTGTCATCAGACAGAAAACTATAGAAGAAATTAAATCAATTGAAGAGATGCATGAGATTTTTAAGAAAGTGTAAAAGAGAAAACAGGGTCTAGAATAGAGTCTTGAGAGGTCCCCATAGTATTGCATGAGAAGGGTAACAGTCAATGGGATACTTAGGTTTCTCAAGCTGGCTTTTCTGCAATTAGTCTAGTGGGGAAAACATGTGATTAAAAAAACATGGCCAGGCACGGTGGCTCACGCCTATAATCCCAGCACTTTGGGAGGCTGAGGCGGGTGGATCACCTGAGGTCAGGAGTTCAAGACCAGCCTGGCCAACGTGGTGACACCCAGTCTCTACCAAAAACAGAAAAAAATTAGCTGGGCATGGTGGTGTGTGGATGTAATCCCAGCTATTCGAGAGGTTGAGGCAGGAGAAGAACTTGAACCTGGGAGGCAGAGGTTGCAGTGAGCCGAGATTGCACCATTGCACTCCAGCCTGGGCAACACGAGTGAAACTCCATCTCAAAAAACAAAAACAAAAACAAACACACGCAAAAATAAACTAGGGTTTTATTCCAAACGTTGAGGAGAAGAGAAGACCTTGTGAAAGACACTGGGAAGGGGAGAGAGGACCCTGGAAAGACACTGGGAAGGGGAAAGCAGGTAGTTTAAAGGCAGTCAGGAGCCCAAGGTGTCAAAGAAGCCTGAGAAATGTAATCATCCCCAAATAAGGTCAGGGTCCAATTATGCTTTATCAAATAACAGAGGAACTCATTGGATTTAACTGTGGGGAGATAACTGTGCACTAATAAAGATTTATTAACATGGACATCATTATGGACATTATTGGTGATGTTAGTAAGTCTACTGTGTGGGGGATGTGAGGAGAGTGTAACTAAGTGAATGCTGATCTTTTCAGGCTCTTTTTAAGGGAAAAATGATATGGGGTAGGAGCTACTCATAAACTGATTTGAATTAGGGGATTGTTTCAATGATAAAGAGATTCAATCAATTAAAGTGGTTTGGTGGGGAATTATAAGGTGGTTGCTATTAAACGATTTTACGATTAACAAAGTAGTCTCTAGAGGGCAGGAAAGAAGTGATATAATTAGGCTGAACCAGGGGCACAACACAAGTTTTCAATTTAAAAACATGAGAATAAGAATGTGGGGATATTTGCCGACTTCACATGGCAGTGACCCAAATACTTTTTCAAATTACCTGATACATCAGTGCAGGAGGAAGTGCACAAATTCACAGCAAGTGAGAAGAAATGTGAGTATTTGTGACAAATAAAAGGCCTGGAAAAGTTTGAAATATAAAGCATGAAAGAATAAATGAATTTTCAGATTGGCCACAGTGGCTCAAGCCTGTTATCCCAGCACTTTGGGAGGCCAAGGCGGGCCTATCACGAGGTCAGGTGATTGAAACCATCCTGGCCAACATGGTGAAACCTCATCTCTACTAAAAATACAAAAAAAAATTAGCCAGGTGTGGGGGCATGCGCCTGTAGTCCCAACTACTTGGGAGGCTGAAGCAGGAGAATTATAGGAGGTGGAGGTTGCTGTGAGCTGAGATCGTGCCACTGCACTCCAGCCTGGGTGACAAAGTGAGATTCCGTTTTTTTTTTTTTAAAAAAAAAAGAATAAATGAATTAACAAGGTATAGTAGGATATCAAGTAATTTGGAAAGCCATTGAGAGATCTGTGTCATTGTCATCAGACCTGGTTCATGCCCCAAACATGTGCAGGGCATCTACCAATGAGGCCACGGGAAGGGTGATATTTGGTCTTCTGGGCGTGGGATTTTGATCACTGGATGTGGTAAAAGGTTGGAGAAATGTGGTAATTTTGTTCCTGCTGTGTGTGAGGGTGACACATCTGTGACTCTGAGGAGAGGTGGGGGCTAGTGTTTGGGGGATGGAGAGTCCCTGAGTTGAGAGAACCATGGCCTGAGGAGTAATTATATAAACATGAATTTTTAAAGCTTTTCATCTACCATTTATCATTATAATGTCCTAAGCCTACAGATTTTTCCCAGAGGGTTCGTGAAGAAAATTAATTTTATATCAGAAGACGAAGGAGTGGCTGAAAAAAGCTGACCTGTAGGTCCACACACAGATTTGGAGCAAATCAAGGAGGTATCACAATAAAATATATTACAGTTTATTTGCCCTCTTGTAATGTAGTCATTTTTTTGTCATTTATTATTTTTATTTGTACAACATAAATACATACATACAAAATATCTACTGTCAGAATCCTCTTTTAAAATGTCATTTGATTTACAAAAATGGGACAAGGATGGGCACAATGGTTCACGCCTCTAATCCCAGAACTTTGGGAGGCCGAGATGGGCAGGTCATGAGATCAAGAGAGCGAGACCATCCTGACTAACACGGTGAAACCCTGTATCCACTAAAAATACAAAAAAAAAAAAAAAAGGAAACAAAATAACATAGTCACTAATACTGTACAAAAATAAAATGATTAAACAGTTGTAAAGGTCAGTATCTTACAGTGCTACAGATCATCTGTTGTGAGGGAACATCTCAGTCTATCCAGAGTGATGAGTACTTTAAACTGACCAACTAATCAGTTTCTGTGATTATAACCAACAAACAGGATTTTCAGAAGAAGCATGAGGTACAGCTAAACCTTAAAGCCAGGGCATTGTTCCACAGTGCTGAGGAGCTTTCTTCTTCCCTAACCAAGGAGAGGAGATATCTTAACTCTAAAACTATTAAATTTTCCAGAATATGACAACTACTTACAATATTAGATTAAACAATTTGTCTTTCTTTTTAAACACCTGCAATAGTCTTACAAAAATTCAGTTTGCTTAAAAAATAAAGAAAAATTACTATCCTATATTTGGATTTTCATAAGTTAAATCCATGGTGTTTTTTAATAGAAAAAGTAATTGTTTCATAGTGTTAGTGTTCACTGAACTCCAGTAGTCTTATTTGAACCACATCTTGATATAGTAAATCTAATTAGAATGGTGGTTCCTCTTTTGTGACATGTTAAAACAGGATTTATCACAAAGAATAAAAAGCCTTGAGTTTATACATTACGTTAACATAACATAAAATAGAATATCACACCCTAGTGTGTTTGTCAACAACTGGAAAAGGCAAGTAACAACTTTTTTGGGAAGTTAAATTGTGCATCTTTTTTTTTGAGGTGGAGTTTCGGTCTTGTTGCCCAGGCTCCAGTGCAATGGCGCGATCTCAGCTCACTGCAACCTCTGCCTCTGGGGTTCAAGTGATTCTCCTGCCTCAGCCTCCCGAGTAGCTGGGATTACAGACATGTGCCACCACACCTGGCTAATTTTTGCATTTTTAGTAGAGATGGGGTTTCTCCATGTTGGTCCGGCTGGTCTCAAACTCCTGACCTCTGGTGATCTGCCTGCCTCAGCCTTCCAAATTGCTGGGATTACAGGTGTGAGCCACCATGCCCGGCCAAATTGTTCATTTTTTAAAACAAGTTGCTGCATTGATATCCATCTAAGTGCTTGACAAAAGCCACATAGATTTACTCCTGAAACTCTAAAGATTGTCTTTCACTTTTGACTTTGCTTTGTTTTCCTTCCTTTCTTTCTGTGAGGGAAAGATGAGTTTTACAAGTCAGCAAGTTGCTAGGCAACCTGAAACTCCTCACCCACTAAAGAGTAGCATGCACAGTATCATAAGCAGAACCATCCATGAGCTCTGTAAGAAGCAGGCAGCCTAACCTATTTTGTATGGAAGAACAGATATCCTTAAAACTTATTTTGGACACAGAAATAATACTTGGTTTAAAATAAGCATTTTGAAAATCTGAAACAGAGGTAGAAGATGTTCTTTATTTTCCTGACATGTTTTCTCATGAGAAAACCCTTTCCTTTTTATCCCATGGACTTCTCTCAGTCCCTAATGTTAAGAGCAGTTCTCTTTATAGAATGCTAGTGATGGCTTTTGTATTGGAAGTCAGAGTCAGCCGTGACCTGGGCCTACTGCAGGAGCCCAAGCTGATTCTGAATCAGAAACGAGCATGTGTCAGATGAAATAGGTAGGTACCCTATGTTTCCACAACACATGTTGGAGCATAAGTGTAAACTAGAATGCACTATAGCTCCCTGTTTTAAATATCAAATAAAATCATCTGAAAAAAAAAGTACTTTCCCCCGTGATCACTGTTGACTCCCCTCATTTGAGGTCTTTGGTTAACGATGAAAACTCAGTTCATTTTTCTGGCCTCATAAAACCCACAATTACGTTTTCAGGTAAATGGTATACTGTGGAGATACAAGATATATAGTGGTGAGGGTATTGATATAAAAGATACAGTGATGAAATTTCAATAATACATAGTTATTTGCCTATGTTCTCCAAGAAAGACTAATTTGCAGAGTCTCCTCTGAAATCATCATGTTATTTTCTCTTGGCATTCACTACTTATAAGGGTCTTTTTTTTTTTTTTTTTTTTCTATTTCCGCCTCTTTTCCTTCTACATAACTCTTGCACCTGATATTTGGAGTTTTGTAGGAGATGGGAAGGAGACATTTTCCTTCAAATATAGGCTGTTATGCACTCATTCAAATAAAACCCAACAGAGTCAAAACCCCTCTCCCTTAGCGGCATAATGATACAATAAGATGATGTTAACTAAAGGGATAGGAATATTTGGAAAAGTTAATAGAGTTAGAATTCTTTTGGTCCTTTTCTTTGTATTTTGTGAAACACTGCCCTCCTTCTCCTCAGCGTCTGTTTTGTGCATTCCACCCTCACATCTTGGCCATGATTTCTAAGGAAATGTGTATATCGTATAAATAAGCACATTGTAATGTGGTGCCAAACAGAATGTCTGCTGCTATCCTCAAAGAATGTATTTAACTTGTTTATCCTCTGCATTAGAAAATAAAAGTGCAGCTTATGCTCAAAAGGTACAATTCATACAAAGCAAGGTTTAAAAGTTCTATACTTAGTGTAGCCTTTCAAAGGTCTGTGTTAATTAGAATACATTCCATCTCTCCTTACGCAGTGACTATAAGTAACTTTATTTTTGTTTTCAAGTCTTTAGATGACAGATCACGCTGGAGTAGTTGTACTCTTGCTTGCATAAAGACAGCTGTGGTATGGCTTTTTTTTTTTTTTTTTTAAATCTCAAAAGTTAAGTGATTCAAGAGAGTGATTTTGCTAAACATACTGAAGCATACTCGTCATTACGTTTAAAGGTAAGAAAACAGTTCTGATCTACAGCAGGCATAAAGGGCCCAGGATCACTGTGCGACGCCACAGGTCAACTCACCCGGAAGGACATGCATATACCAGCGTTGAATCTTCAAAATGCTACCCCAGTAGTGGGCTTTACCCCACTCCCTACTCCCAGCTACCCTCCCCCAAAAAAGTAAAGGAGGAAGAAAACCCAAAAGCATTTGCCTTCCATCCAACAGCCAGAGAGGGGTTCAAAGAGTTGCTTCTTCAAGGGGACCCAGTGTTGACATTGATCTTAGGCTGTAATGTGCTTTTTAAAAACAATGCAAGGAGAGGAAAATCAGAATAGTGACAAAGGAGCAGTGCCTTCCTGTGCTGCCAGTGTGCCTTTTCTGGGACTTATTCCACGTGTCTGTGTCTCCTGGGAGTAGTAGTGAGAGGTGACAATGTGCTAGCAGCCCTCACTCTCAGCACCTCCTCAGCCTCGGCATCCACTCTGACGGTACTTGAGGAGCCCTTCAGCCCACCACGGCACCATGGGAGCCACTCTCTGGGCTGGCTGAGGCCAAAGCTGCCTCCCTCTGCTTGTGCGGAGGTGTGGAGGGAGAGGCCCGGGCAGGAACCAGGGCTGCACACGGAGCTCCCGGGCCAGAGTGACTTCCCGCAAGCGTGGTCGCCGGCAGGGGCTAGGTGGGCCCGCACACCGAGCCACCACCAGCCCAGGGCAGTGAGGGGCTGAACACCCGGGCCAGCAGCTGCCAAGGTTGCGCGGGATCCCCCAGCAGTGCCCGCTGGGGGCACTGCACTCAAATTCTGACCAGGTTTAGCTGCCTCCCGGTGGGGCAGGGCTCGGGGTCTGCAGCCGGCCACATCTGAGTTCCTCCCACTGTGGTGGGCTCCCGTGGCCTGAACCTCCCCTACGGGCGCCCTCCCCTGCTCCATGGCCCCAGTCCCATGGACAGCCCAAGGGCTGAGGAGTGCAGGTGCGGTTGGGGATTGGCAGGCAGCCCCACCTTCAGTCCCAGGGCAGGATCCACTGGGTGAAGCCAGCTGGGCTCCTGAACTAATGGGGACTTGGAGAACTTTTATATCTAACCAGAGGATTGTATGTGCACCCATCAGCACTCTGTGTCTAGCTCAGGGTTTGTGAATACACCAATTGGTACTCTGTATCCAGCTAACCTAGTGGAGACTTGGAGGACTAGGATTGTAAATGCACCAATCAGCACTCTGTGTCTAGCTCAGGGTTTGTAAACACACCAAATTGGTACTCTATATCTAGCTAACTCTGTATCTAGCTAACTAGCACTCTGCGACTCTGTGTCTAGCTCAAGGATTGTAAACACACCAATCAGCACTCTGTCAAAACGGACCAATCAGCTCTCTGTAAAATAGACCAATCAGCTCTCTGTAAAATGGACCAATCAGCAGGATGTGGGTGCCAGATAAGAGAATAAAAGCAGGCTGCCCGAGCCAGCCCCAACCCAATAGGGTCCCCTTCCACACCGGTGGAAGCTTTGTTCTTTGGCTCTTTGCGTAATTCTTGCTGTTGCTCACTCTTTGGGTCCAGGCTGCCTTTAAGAGCTGTAATGCTCACCACAAAGGTCTGCAGCTTCAGTCCTGACAGTGAGATCACTAGCCCACCAGAAGGAAGAAGTTCCAAACACATCTGAACGTCTGAAGGAACAAACTCCCGACACACCATCTTTAAGAACTGTAACACTGATGGTGAGGGTCAGTGGCTTCATTCTTGAAGTCAGTGAGACCAAGAACCCACCAATTCCAGACACAGTAGTGTCCGTTCATGGTCCATCCCTCCGTGGCCCCCGAGGGCAGTGCCTCACAGAGCCTTGGCCAGCGTGCTTTCCATGGCAGAATCCTGCTGGGGTAGAACTCCCTGCCATGGAGCTGCCTGAGGGGGTCCATCCCAAAGGTTCTCACTCAGCAGACAGGGGGACTGCTGCTCCCCAGCACGGGTCCGGGACCACGGGTCAGCTGGTCGCACAGGGAGCTTTCCAGGGCAGCCTGACCACGCGCAGGGAAAGGCTCCCTGTCGTGCCTCCATAATGGGCTCTGAGACGGGAGGACTCTCCATGGACGTCCCCCAGCCTCCTAGGGGTACCTGGACCTCTTTTCTGAGGCGTTTCCCATTGCAGCCACCCCGGGTGAAGGAGGTAGAGCAGACTGGGTGCTGCGAGGACCCTGCCTCGCTTGGGGCTCCGGGAAGGGCTCGGCCCAGGTTGGGCTGCCACGTAAGTGACTGCTGGTCCTATGGCCTCATCAGGACCTTTCCGGCTGTTGCTGTGCACCGAGGAGGTCTCGATGGGTCGGTGCTTGTTCGGGTCAAATGAGGTCCTGGCGAGGGTTACCGGCATGCTGTGGCCCTTCCAGGTGTCCCAGACTACCCTCCTCCTCGGTCGGTTACCTCAGGCAGTTGCCTACTCTCGGCACCCAGGTGTTCTGACTCACAGCGCGGCTCCAAATGGAAACCAGAACCTGGGCAGCCACGAAGTCCTGCAGGCAGCCACGGACAGGGTGCTGGCGATGGCAGCTGGGTGGCACGGCCGAACTGGGCGGTGGCAGTGGAGGATTGGCTCGCCCTTGCCGGGGTCTGGGACCCCCAGAGCATGGCAGCCAAGAGGATGCGGGGGGCGGGCGCTGCAGCCTCCAAGGGCACCCAGGCTGCCTCAGTCCCTCGACTTTCCGGAGCCACAGCTCCCTTGGGCATCCCCGCCCCAGCTCCCCGCTGCAGCCCCTTGGAGCCTTGGAACAGTAATTCTTTCAACACATATTTTTGTGTGTGTGATTATGAGGTACTTTTTTGTTTGTTTTGAGACAGGGCCTCTCTCTGTCACTGCAGCCTCTGCCTCCTGGGTTCAAGCAATCCTTCCACCTCAGCCTCCCGAGTAGCTGGTACCACAGGCATGCATCACCACTCTCAGCTAGTTTTTTGTATTTTTGTAGAGATGAAGTTTTGCTATGTTGCCCAGGCTGGTGTCAAACTCCTAGACTCAAGTGGTCCTCCCACCTTGGCCTCCCAAAATGCTGGGATTACAGGCCTGAGCCACTGCACCTGGCAATAATGGGTATGAAACATACAGCAAGAACAAAATTGGAACAAATTTCTGCCTTAATGAAGTTTAAATCCAATGAGAAAAGAGAGACAATACACAAACAATGGTACTTTGCATGGAGAGCGAGGAGGCTGAGAAGAGAAATGAGGCAGGAAAGTGGTTGGGTGGTGAGGGGTGGAGAGGGTACCCCTTTTCCTACTGGGTAATTGCTACAAGAAATGTGAGAAGACTTTGGCAAGGCAACATTGAAGCAGAATCCTGAAGGGCGAAGGGAGAACACCATCTGGGGTTTAGGGCCAGGATTCCACGAAGGGCATCCACAATGCAAAGACCTGTTAAGAGTTGACTTTATGGAAGATATAAAAAACAAACTGTGGAAACAGTCGATTCACAAATGGAGAAGAATGCCCACTCACTGACTAGCTTAGTACTCCCAAAAATGAGCAGGAAGAGATTGAGTCACCTTTAGAGAATGCAAGGCTAGAGAGAGTCATTGATTACACCCAGCATTATAAATGCTTATGTAAATGTGAAGAGAGACAATTTTGATGCTTATGGGAGAATTAACTGCCCTGGTTCAAGCACTGAAAGAAAAGAGACTTAAAGTCTCCAAAGAACAAGAGGTGAATTTTGCAGAGATGCTAAAAGTGCTGAGTCCCTGGAATAGGCCATGAGATTCACCCCCTCACAAGGAGCTGTTCCAAACCTGCCCTGGAGGCCAAGAGCTGAGCTCTACTGTCCCCTCCTCCAGAAATGTGCCTGGGTCTTAAAGCAGTGCTGTTCCCTCCCCTCCACTCAGGCCTTCTGAGCTGCCAGCCTCTGTTCACCCACATTGACTTTCTCTGAAGGTCACTGGACCAAGTTGGAAGCCCCTTCCTCCACCTTCACATGCTGCAAATATGTGAAGAGTCACATTTTTGCAAACAGAAAAGAGTCAACTTTTTCACGGTGGATTTTTCCAAATCTAAAGAACGCTTAGCTTCCTGGAACACACCAAGAATTTGAGATTTACCACTCTTCACAGAAAGTTTGGATTTTCTTTTATTACCAGTGACAGAGATGCTGCACTTCACAATCTCATCTTTTATTAATATTGAAAGATTATTAAACTACATTTCTCAAGACAATGCATCGTATTATTTATCTATTAATGTCATCAGCAATTTCTATTTTATTGTCTATATACTTATTGTATTAAACTTTATTTATTTATTTTGAGATGGAGTATTGCTTTGTTGCCAGGCTGGAGTGCAGTGGTAAGATATTGGCTCACTGCAACCACCACCTCCCGGGTTCAAGCCATTCTCCTGCCTCAGCCTCCTGAGTACCTGGGACTACAGCCACACACCACCACGCCCAGTTAATTTTTGTATTTTTAGTACAGACTAGGTTTCACCATGTTGGTCAGGATGGTCTTGATCTCTTGACTTTGTGATCTGCCCACCTCAGCCTCCCAAAGGGCTGAGGTTACAGGCATGAGCCACCACGCCCGGCCTATTTATTATTACTATTTTTAAATTACAATTTTATTTGAGTTACCAGGAGAAAGATTCCCTTGTGGGTCAAATCAAATGTTCAGAATCATAACAGGACATAAAAGATTGATCCTGAGCACAAGCTCATGAGGTGGGGACTAAAACAGACAGAAATAAGACAATACTCCATATAAAAAATGAATGGGTGGCTACAAACACACACACACACACAGGGGCACGTGCATGTGTGCAAGGATGAAATATTTGGACAGAGGCAAATTTCACATGGTCATTTCTCTCTCTCTCTCTTTCTTTCTTTCTCTCTCTCTCTCTCTTTCTTTTTTTCTTTCTCTTTCTTTCTTTCTTTTTGAGACAAGAGTCTCACTCTATCGCTCAGCCTGGAGTGCAGTCACTGCAACCTCTGCCTCCTGGGTTCAAACAATTATCCTGCCTCAGCCTCTGGAGTAGTTGACTACAGGTGCGTGCCACCACACCCACTAAATTGTTTGTTTGTTTGTTTGTTTGTTTATTTATTTATTAGTAGAGAAGGGCTTTCATTGTTTTGGCCAGGAAGGTTTTGATCACCTGACCTGGTTATCCACCCAACTCAGCCTCCCAAAGTGCTGAGATTATAGGCGTGAGCCACCATGCCCTGCCCTGTTTCTTTTTAAATACAGGTTTGTGGGGGTGGGATTTTGTTTTCTTCCAGTTATAAGAAAAGGCCCCAAAGTGCATATGTCAGGGGGAAAAGGCAGAAATGAAGCAACAAAGTAGTTTTCCCTGGAGGGACATGAAGGGGAGAAAACAGGAAGCAGTGTTGGGAGAATTCACTTTTCTCACCCCCGGGCTTCTTGCATTTAATTGTTGGTCCACAAAAATTACTTTTGTATTCTAGTTCTGACATCTTCCTTCTTGGGAGCAGACTTGCTGAAAGACCTCTGAACTGTAGAGAAGACCAGGGCCTCAGCTCAGCACTCACGGCTCTGTGCTCTTCTAGGGATGGACAGTTCTGGTAAGAACAGATGCTCAGCAGCCCTGGGCCCCCCAGCACCAGTGATGGTCCATAGTCTCTGGGGGTGTGTCAGAAAATGGCACCAATTTTGAGGCCAGAAAGAGTAGGGGGAGGGCCTGCAGCAGGATTCCATGGCTGTCTTGCCTTGACTGGGAAGGAAAACTAAGCTGAGTCATAACAGGCCACTTCCTGCTGTTCCCCGCCCTCCACTCACTACTTTCCCAAACACATGTCCTCTAAGGGGATGATTCCATGACTTTTGGTCCTCAAATCCTCATTGGGCTTTGAGTGCAAGAGGAAACAGAATACACCAGCACTGCCCCCAAGAGATTCTCTGCCTTTCTAGCCCCCAAATNCTCCGCGTGACAGTGGGAGGACGCTCCCGTTGCCTCCGGACTACCTACCTCAGGATCATGGGGGCTCCCTGTGTCCTCCTCTTCATCCAGGACTGCATAAAAGAAGTCTCCCGGGTCACTTTCAATCAGATGCTACTCCACCCCTATACCCGAGTTCCGAACTCCGAAGAACCCCATGACGGCCTATATCAGCAGGAAGCAGCCAGATGAATATGTCGCCCCTTTTTCTTATTAGAAAGAGGTTGGGAATGTTAGGCAGGAATCTAGACCAAACATGGCGGTATCACCCAGCATGGCAGGCCTTTTGTTAAGTCTTCCCGCAGGCCTTTTGTTAGAATTTCCCACCCTTCACTTCCTGCTAAGACTCTCAGTGCATGAAAAAAGCCTGTGCCCACCAAAAAATCCCCACCCTGTGCAAGCTCCTGGACACGTCATTCCTCAGAAATCGAAACCTCACTCAGGAAAACTGAAACCTACAAACCCCGCCTACCTCACCCTATAAAAGGCCCTGGATACCCACCCTGAGCGCAACTTCCTCAGCCCTCCTCCTAGGGGACCGGTGAACCTCACCCGTGAGTCCAATAAAGGCTACCTCAGTTCTCATCTGCCTTGTGTCTTCTTGCTCGGCTCCCTATTACATTACAATAGGGATATAAACCCAGGCATTCCAGCCGACAATGGCTACCCTCTTTGGGTCCCCTCCCTTTGTTTGGGAGCTCTGTTTCCACTCTATTTCACTCTAGTAAATCTTGCAACTGCACTCTTCTGGTCCCTATTTGTTATGGCTTGAGCTGAGCTTTTGCTCCAGTCCACCACTGCTGTTTGCGCCTTTGCAGACCCACTGCTGACTTGCATCCCTCTGGATCCATCTGCTGTGCTCCTGATCCAGCCAGGTGCCCATTGCTACTCCCGATGGGGCTAAAAGCTTGCCCTTGTTCCTGCACAGCTAAGTGCCTGAGTTTGTCCTAATGGAGCTGAACATTAGTCACTGGGTTCCATGGTTCTTATCCGTGACCCATGGCTTCTAATAGAGCTATAACACTCACACATGGCCCAAGATTCCATTCCTTGGAACCCATGAGGCCATGAACCCCAGGTCAGAGAACACCAGACTTGCCACCATCTTGGAAGTGGCCTATCACTATTTTGGAAGTGGCCCACCACCATCTTGGGAGATCTGGGAGCAAGGACCCTCCCCTCCCCAAAACAGTTGGATTCAGGGTGAAGATGGTTGGGGAAACACCCAGAGGGGTGGCAAGAAAACTCAGAGATAAATAAAGTTGGCCAGGGTTGTCATAGCCACCAACCAGCAGAGAGATACAGTGCCATCTTTCCCCAACACATTGCAGAAGCTGTGCTTCCACTTTTTGCAGCCCTGGGACCCTCTTTCTTGTTTCAAGGGTGCTTTATATGAGGGGGAAGCCTAGGGGGAGAGCCCCCAGAGTAAGACACCCACAGTGTGGGGGACACAGGGTCCTTCTGGCACCCCATTCTGCAGCCCCAGACAGATGGGGGAAGAAAATATGTCTGGAGGGACAGAGCCTTCCCCCAGCCCTTATCCCAGCAAGCTGTAGACCCAAGGACTCCCCCACCTACCCACACCAACTCTTTACCTTCTACCCTGCACACTGCAAAGGCAGATAGCTGGGCTTCCTCCACTTAGAGATGGGGGAAGGAAGAACTTCTTCCTCAGGAGGAGGAATAGCTCCTTGTGAAGGGGAAGGAGACAAGGCCCTTCTCTCCCCCAGGGGCCCTCCACTCTTGCTGTGGGTTTTGGGGAAACTATGGGGGGAAGACCACTCTGCACACTCTCACATAACCTCACTGCACACAGGCCCAAAGATTGTCCCTGCCCCATCTCTTAGATACCTGCAGACACACATGCTCCTGCTCTGCACACCCGCTGTTGGAGATACAGTGGTCCCTGCCAGCTTTGTGGAGCTCAAAGTCCACTTGGTATTGGGTTGGGCAGGGGAGGCCATGGACGACCCGAGTTCTTTTCCCAGGAGGAGCAGAGAGGGGCGGCCCACCTGACACAGATCCTGGGAGTTGGGGGAGCTGCAGATCCACAGGCTGAGAGGCATCTTTGCCCTCCCCTCGGACCACGACTTCCTCCTAGGCTGGACTTGTCCCTAGAGACTGGAGGTGGGCGTTGGGAAAAGGGGCTGCAGGGGAGAACTCCATGTTCCCCTCCTTCCTGCGGCTGTCCCACAATTAAGAAAGGTGCTTCTTGGTGCTCCTTTTGTCCACTGCAGGTCTGCTGGGCAGGAGGCAGAATCGCAGTGTGCCAGGAACGCGTGGGGAGAGGAGGTAGGCGTTGGCTCTGCAGCGGGAACATCACGCTCCTGTTGTTGCCCTAGAGGAGGGAGAACCCTGGGGGCAGGGCGGGGGCAGGCAGCAGCCTCCTCTCTGAGAGATACAGAGCCTCTGGCACCCGTCCCTACAATGGCGGAGCCGGGTCCCCATCCCAGGGACAAGGAGTGGTTCCCACTGTGGGGACTGTGTGGAACCCCTGCCTGAGGGTCCTGGAGTCTCAGGCTCCCCCAGCCCCATGATGTGCGGGTGTGTGAGGAGCTGGGCGGGAGGCTGTGAAGGGAGGACGGAGTCGGTGAGCCAGAGGCAGGTCTCCCACTCCAGCCCAACGCCTAGGCCCTTCCATCAGGAGAGGAAACCCAGACGTAGTCAAGGGGAAACCTGCGGGGGAAGGAGCGCGGAGGCGGCAGGGAAAGGTTCCGTTGACAGAAGCAGCGGGAGCAGGGCAGGGGCCCAGCCGCGACAGGGTTTAAAGGACAGAGACGCTGCGGGGCGGACGCGACGCTGAGGACCGCGCTGAGGACAGGGGGGCCTTCACTCTTGTCCTGCAGGTGGCTGCAGGGTGGCCACGTCCGGTCCTGAGAGACCTGGTCCTGGAGGCGGCGCTGCGGTAGTGCGGGCGGATCCGTGCTGCCTGGAGGCCACCCCAGTCCCGGGCCCCTTGCAGCTGGCAAGCCACTGAGACCTGGGCGCCGGGGCCGATGGCGAGGCGGCAGCTGTTCCGGGAACCTCGGCGCTCTAGCTCCGGGGCCGCAAGGTTCTTCCTGGCTCCTCCGGCGGCGTTCTTCTCGGCTCCTTCGGCGTCCTGCCTGTGGGCGGGCTCCGGGCTTAGTCCTTCTAGCGAGTCCGGGCGTGGCCTCCGCCCGAGCCTCTGCTGGGTTCTCAGACGCCGGTGGCGCCACTGATTGCGGAGGCGCTGGGACGCTGGAGGCTCCCGGCGTCACTCAGGGCGCGGACTGGGACCCAGAGCGGCCTTGGGGGCAGCTTGCCCGTCCACGCCTCCCCAGGCCCAGCGTCACCAGGCGTGGCCAGACCTGGCTGGCAGCCCCCAGATGCCGCCCGCGAGGGACCTTCCTGTCAGCTGTGCCTGTCCACCCTTGCCCGACTTTGTTTACTCCACACTTTCAGCTTTAAACTTATAAGCTTTTTTTTTTTCTTTTTCTTTCTTTCTTTCTTTCTTTCTTTCTTTCTTTCTTTCTTTCTTTCTTTCTTTCTNTTTCTTTCTTTCTTTCTTTCTTTCTTTCTTTCTTTCTTTCTTTCTTTCTTTCTTTTTCTTTCTTTTTTTTTTTTTTTTAATCTTCCCCCAGTCTGTGGGTTGTTTTTTATATTATTCGTTTGTTTTGAGACTGGGTCTGTCTCTGTTACCCAGGCTAGAGTGACCCAGGCTAGGGTGCAGTGGGCGATCTGGGCTTCCTGAAGCCTCAGCTTCCCAGGCTCAAGCGATCCTCCCAACTCAGCCTCCTGAGTAGCCGGGAGCACAGGTGCACACCACCACACCCAGCTAATTTTTTTTAATTTTATTTTTTGTAGGGACGGGGTCTCCCTATGTTACCCAGGCTTGTCTGAAACTCTTAGCTTAAGCGATCCTCTCGCCTTGGCCTTTCAAAGTGCGGAGGTTACTGGTGTGAGTCTCCGCGCTCAGTCTCATTTCCTTTTTTTTTTCTTTTTTTTTTCTTTTTTGAGATGGAGTCTCGCCTTGGCGCCCAGGCTGGAGTGCATTGGGCGATCTCAACTCACTGCAACCTCTGCCTTCCAGGTTCAAGCGATTCTCGGGCCTCAGCCTCTGAAGTAGCTGGGACTACAGGAGCGTGCCACCACGCCCGGCTAATTTTTGTATTTTTAGTAGAGACAGGGTTTCACCATGTTGGCCAGGGTGGTCTTGAACTCCTGACCTCATGTGATCCACCCTCCTCAGCCTCCCAAAGTGCTGGAATTACAGGCGTGAGCCACTGCACCTGCCAGGCCCCAACCTCATTTCTGAAATAAAAAATTCTCTTCTCACTGAAATTAAATCCTCCCTGCAACGCCCTGCCACCCCCCTCCCGCCCCCAACACACACACACTGAAATCTCTCTCTGGCTCTGAGTTGTGTTTTATTTTGAGCTTATAATTAGTCATATGACTAAATATTATATCCAGTCTCTTGTCCATCTTTAGTGACCCGTTTTAATCCTGTGATTTGTTTCCATCTTTTCTCTTTTCCATGGATGTGCCCATGTGTTTCAGGTTATAAGTATTTAACCTTATTTTTTTCTTGTTTTATATACATATATGAATTTTACTGTAGTTTTAGTTTTTGCTTTTTTGTTATTTATGTTTGATATTTTTGAAATTCTGAGTTGAAGGCTGGACGATTATTTCAAATACTCCCCTTTCCCTAGCGTATATATATATATAAACTGTATAAGTGTCTCTCTGGGAAACTCTTTTGTTAGAATACAGAAAATTTGAAATGTGATGACATTGTGATTTTTCAGATCTAAATGTTTCTGAGCTTCCAATAGCAACACCTCTTCATATACAAAACGTTATTTGTTGTTTTTTCTCATTTATTATTTTTAGTGTGGAAAAATACACATAAAATTGACCTTCTTGAACATTTTCAAGTGTACAATTCAGTGGTATGAAATGCATTCATAATGTTGTTAAACCATCACCACCACGCATCTCCATAACTCTTTTCATCTTGTGAAACGGAATCTCTGAACCCACTAAACAATAACTCCCACGGTCCCTGACAACCATCACAGAGGCTTCCTCTCTCTATAAGGGTCACTACTCTAACTACATTAGAGAAGTGGAATTATACAGTGATGACCTTTTCATGTCTGGCTGATTTCACTGAGCATCCTGCCCTCAAGGCTCATCCGGTCTGCAATATGTGCCGGTGTTCCTTCCTCTGAAGGCTGAATACTATTTCATCGCATGGATAGATCACATTTGGATTATCCATTACCCTCTTCATGGATGCTTGGATTGTTTCCATATTTTTGCTATTGTGAAAAATGCTGCTATAAACATGGGTGTGTAAATGAGGTAGTTAATTGACTTTTAAAACAATTATTCATGAAACTTCTTATTCCATTGGATGAAGGCCAGAAAACACAGTATTTAACATATTGTTAATTGTTGCACGTATTTAGTTTCCCTTTTATTGGTTATACTCTGCTTTTTGTAATATCATTTGAAATTATATGAGTTTCTGTCTGTTTGTTTTGTGCAGAGACCTCTACTTTTTTTTTTTTTTTTTTTTTTTTAAGAAATAGTGACTACTTGTCATTAATAGATGCTACAATCTGGGGAAACTTTAAGTTATAAATATTCTGCAGCCAAAAACAAAAGAATAAATTTCTTCTAGAAGAGTGTACAAGTCTTTATAAAATACTCCATCAATTACAGAGGATCCCAAACCTCCATTCTTCAAATAAATTTTTCTATACTCTTTACAAGTACAAAAGTTTGTGACTCCAAATCCTCCACTCACAGAGAAGACAGACACAGTATCCTCATATCTAAGTGTATATAAAACCCAACATCTCTCCAAACACTAAAACACACATCAGACAAATGCAAATAGATATACACAAACACACCTATTCATCAATTTATCTAATTCATCTCTGTATAAGGAAGCGGTCCTCCTATGCATTTGGATGACTATTCTTTAAATAGATATTCTAGAATTGCCAGAGGTGTTTGAAAGTCATTGGGATATCTGTGACTTTATTCAAGGGTCAGTGTCCTAGTATGTGCTGTGTCAGATGGAGCCACAGAAAAAGCAGGTATTTGGGATCATCATTGCCTGTGGTCTTGATTGGTAAATCAACTAAAAGCTCAGAGAGGCTCGGTCACAGCTACTCAAGAGGCTGAGGTGGGAGGATCACTTGAGCCCAGCAGGTCAAGGCTGCAGTGAGCTTTGATCTTGCCACTGCAGAACAAGACCCTGTCTTAAAAAAAAAAAAAAAAAAAAAAAAAAAANGGGCGCGCCCTCGGGGTCGCAGGGGGTGCTGATCGGGGACAGGCTGTACTCCGGGGTGCTCATCACCTTGGAGAACTGCCTCCTGCCTGACGACAAGCTCCGTTTCACGCCGTCCATGTCGAGTGGCCTCGACACCGACACAGAGACCGACCTCCGCGTGGTGGGCTACGAGCTCATCCAGGCGGCCGGCATCCTGCTCCGCCTGCCGCAGGTGGCCATGGCTACCGGGCAGGTGTTGTTCCAGCGGTTCTTTTATACCAAGTCCTTCGTGAAGCACTCCATGGAGCACGTGTCAATGGCCTGTGTCCACCTGGCTTCCAAGATAGAAGAGGCTCCAAGACGCATTCGGGACGTCATCAATGTGTTTCACCGCCTTCGACAGCTGAGAGAGAAAAAGAAGCCCATGCCTCTACTATTGGATCAAGATTATGTTAATTTAAAGAACCAAATAATAAACGCGGAAAGACGAGTTCTCAAAGAGTTGGGTTTCTGCGTCCATGTGAAGCATCCTCATAAGATAATCGTTATGTACCTTCAGGTGTTAGAGTGTGAGCGTAACCAACACCTGGTCCAGACCTCATGGGTAGCCTCTGAGGGTAAGTGACTAAGACTTCTCCTCTGCTGTCCAAGCGCTTTGGTGCAGGGACAGCGGCGTCTTCAGCCAATCCAGTGCAGGCTCTCCACCGAAGGCTGGCTCTAGACTGGTGGTACGCACATAGCATAGCCATGGCCGACTCCTGCTGTGGTTCTCTGACGATTGTGCTTCTTGTTAATCCTCTGTCGTGCTTTGGTAATTGTATTGATTAGAGATGATAACTGTCTTGACTTGAATTTTGTCCCTTTAAAACTGCTGTACCTGTATGATAAAGATGCAGTACCTTTCTCTTAAAAAAAAAAAATGGTATGGAAAGCTGTGAGAATTGAAAAGACAAATTGGCTGATGTCAGTGTGGGGTTATGTCATGATTTCTAGAAGCCCTGAAGTTGCTCTTTTCAGCAGCTTTGGGTGACACGCTCTGGTAAAAGGTGTGCATCTTTAAATTATTTCATGGATACTTTAAAAAATATTGTATCATTTCAAATACAGCAATAAGTTTCTATGTTCTCAAGATTTCATTTGTTTTTAAGAATTTAAAGTTCATGGATTAATACTATCAGTACTTGAATACTGAAAGTTGTTGATTAGAAACCGAAAGGTTACTGATTGTTGAGTGTATCTGTGTTAGAGCTGTGCACTGGCACGCTTGCGTCAGGGGGTGCGGCCACAGGGACGCCACACAGATTCCCCCGTGATGCCTGGAGCTGCCTCCAGAGACTTACCATTTAGAAATCTCTGATGGGTTTGTATGTTACCTTCTCCAAGGTTTGTTCAGGACAGTTGCTGGGGGAGGGCCATGGGTCGGATTCCCACACGACCCATCTGTCTGTGGGTTCAGCCCCGCTCCAGGGCTCACCGCTATTGGGGTGTGTGAGGAGCAGTAAATAGAAAACCAGTTCACCTGTCCTCACGGAATTACCCTTTTTGTTTTTGCAATATTCATAAAGCTAGTATAAGGTCTGGTTTTAGTCTATTAAATCTTAGATATCTGAAGGAAAATGCGAAAAAGGTAGCCAGTTTTTAAATGTTTTAACTTTTAAAAAATGTAAATTTTTGTATTTTTATAGCTTCTAAACATGAAATTTAAAGAATGTACTGTGATGAAATGTTCAATATCATGTTGCTTCTCAGTAAAAAAAAAAGAAAAAAAAAAAAGAAAAGGGAAGACATTTCAACAATGGTGAACAGGGAAAACACACCTCATTTAAACTATTTAGATTGATAAAAATTTAAGTGAATAAATGTTTCACATGATGACGAATGAAGGACAGAATTCTCCTACATTGCATATCAGGATTATAAAGTGTTTCACATTTAGGGGTTGGCAACCAGACAGTATATATTAACATTTAAAATACAGAAAAGCAGCACATAGCAATGCCAGGCCTGAGACTCTCCCCCAGGACCACAAGTACAGGTGAAAAGACGAGGGCTAAGGGCTGGACACCAGTACTTCCACAGGGTGACCTGTGTTTGTGGGGATTTACAGAGGCTTCTCCTCATTCATGTATGCACTTTTTGCATATTTTCTGAGATTTCAACTTTATGATAAAATCAACAGGAAAACAAATTTAATTTTGATAGATCAGTTTTCAAAATAGAAAGATGTTCCAAGGGAGACGTTTTTAACGTACTGTGCAGGTAAAGAGTATGCCTGAGGCTGCCCATGAGAAAAGCACTGACAAAGGCAAGGCAAAGCACTACTCTGTTTTTGGCCACTGTGTTTACACCACAGTGGAGAAATACCATGAGCTGAGCCCTGTTGGTTCCTTCACCAGCAGTTGGGCCTGGGCCTTAAAGCAGCACTGTTCCCTCCTCTCCACGAAGGCCTCCTAATCTGCCAGGCTGTGTTCACCAACCTCAACTGCATCTGAGAGTAACTGAGGTCAGTGGATCTAGGGGAGTCACTTTCTGGGTTGGAATTCCTTCACCTTCACATGCTGAACACAGCAGTCATCTCCTTCATGGTTGATTCTTATAAATATACAAAATATTGGAGATCCTGAAACACACCAAGAAATATTGGAATGAATGTAACCGTGAAACAGCAAAAGAACGAACATAACTAACTCCACTTCTGTTTAAGGGGCCTTCATCCATTCCTGCACATAGGCTAGGATAATTTTACAACACTGAGATAAAATGAAAAACAGCAATCATATAGTTTTTGAAACTAACTCTGAGATTAAAGGGAAAGTATGTAAACAACTATGCTTTGTTAGAGATTTGTAGGAGCTTTGTGACCTGACCAATGACACAGTAGTTCCCATCCTCCTCAGACTCTCACTGGCTCCCAGGTGTTTGCCTTCCTCAGTCACCTCTGGATCCTACCTACCCACCTCCCCTTCCTCTGCCCTTTCCATAAAAAGAGCATGAAATTTATACTGATTCACATACTTCTTTGGGACATTAGTCCACCATCTTCTTGGCTTCCTGGCTCTCCAAACTAAAGTCACCTTTCCTTGCTCCAAATCCTTGTCTCCTGACATATTGACTGGTGTGTGGGGAGCAGGATGAGGTTGGACTTGGCTACATTCCTTGCTCTTCACAGAAAGTTTGTATTCTTTTTCACAATAGAAGAACTGATATACTTGAGAGATTAATCTTTTCCTCTAACTGAAACAATATCAAAACACATTTCTCAAAACAATTCGCTGTAAATATTATTTATATACTAATTTTATAAGTGAATAACATATTTTATTCTCTATATACTTATTATATTACACTTTGAAAATATATGCACTTTATCAGTAGAGACTTTTAGTACTCTATAGCAATATTTTTTCTACAGTTACATTTCCAATAGTTACATCATAATTTAAAGCAACATTTTTTGCTTAAGTATGTATATATTCCAGAATAAAAGAAAATAATAGCTTTTTTGAGGGGGGTAGAGTTAACTGGTATGCTTAGATAGAAATTTATACAATTTAATATTGATATTTTTACATAATCATGGACATTTTCTAAAAAATAACATTGATAAGTGACACAGAAATTGCTTTCTTTTACTACATGAGTAATGTAGGGAGAAATGTTCGGTGAAGAATAGATCCCCTTGGACAACACTGGAGAACTCCATGTTGCTACTCCTCAACCCATATCAAATTCATCAGAAGCACTTTTCAGTGGAAAGCTAAAGAAAGTTATAAGGGTTTCTCTCTCTCAGAAAATTAAGCCAGGGTTCCCATCATTCATACATTTGGTCATCAATGATGTCTCCCCATTAGGCAATGAGCACAAACTGGTCACTGTCACAGTGGAAGGGGAGCAGCAAGTGACACTGTGAGTAACTGGGAGAGATGGGGGGTCACGTGAGATCAACGACAGAGACAGCATCAGGAGAAGGGCTTCTGTATTGCAGACAGGTCATAAATAATAGAAGCGAAGTCCCTGTCTTCATGTGGCTGACATTTTAGGGAGAAAAGAATGAAATTCGACAATACAATTAACTATAGAATGGAGCATGTCAGGAGATGATAAGCTTTATGGAGAAAAATAAGGAGGGTGGAGTAGGGCGTGTTAACCAGTGAAAGTGGCTTAGGCAAGTGTCTTGATTAGCAGAGGTTTATTGAGCTAAGGTTTGAGGCTGCACCCAGAAACAACACAAGTCACAGGAGCATTTGTGCATTTTCAGTGGGTTTTGGGAACTCAGTACATAGGGCAAGAGAACATGCAGAAGGAAAGAGAAAGGATGGGGTAGGCAGTGAGGCTAATGGCTACATCTTGGGAGAGTCTATTTAGTGCTCAGTAAATCGATGCTTTACATAAGATAAGGCAAACGTTTGAAAAGAAAGAGTGTAGGAAAGAGTCATGTATGCAGCTGTCTTAGGCTAGGTGGAAAAGCAATTGATCTCATCTTGTCTTTGTTCTGTACCTGCGAAGATAAGTTGGTGATTGATACTGTCAATGTGAAATTTAAGAGAAGTCAGTTTTAGCAGTTAAACGTAGGTTGCAGACCTAAGGCAACCATGGGCATAGGCTCGTTTTATAGGAGGATATGTAGGATTCAGGGGCTAGCAAGGAATTTCCTTGTGAGTGATTTGTAATGCAGGCCATCTGGGGAAGTATATGGCTTTGGGCTCTTGTGGGATCCTGGCTTACACATAATGCTATGACATGGGATTGTGAAATTACAGCTAACTACCTATGTAGGGAAAATAAATGTCAGGGTTCCATGACTCTGTTCCTAGGCTTACCTTTCCCCTTGACATAACAAGTTTGGGGGTCCTGTGATTTTTATTTTCTTCTCTCAATTTTTAAAATAAATGGTTACATATTTAGGGAGTGTACATGCAGATTTCACACCTGCATCGATTGCATTGTGGTGATGCCTGGTACCAAAACAGAGATATAGACCAATGGAACAGAACAGAGCCCTTAGAAATAATACCACACAACTACAACCATCTGATCTTTGACAAACCTGATACAAACAAGAAATGGGGAAAGGATTCCCTATTTAATAAATGGTGCTGGGAAAACTAGCTTGCCATGAGTAGAAAGTTGAAACTGGATCCTTTCCTTGCAACTTATACAAAAATTAATTCAAGATGGATTAGACACTTAATTAGACCTAAAACCATAAAAACCCTAGAAGAAAACCTAGGCAATACCATTCAGGACATAGGCATGGGCAAGGACTTCATGTCTAAAACACCAAAAGCAATGGCAACAAATGCCAAAATTGATAAATGGGATCTAATTAAACTAAAAAGCTCTGAACAGCAAAGGAAACTACCATCAGAGTGAACAGGCAACCTATAGAATGGGAGAAAATTTTTGCAATCTACTCATCTGACAAAGGGCTAACATCCAGAACCTACAAAGAACTCAAACAATTTACAAGAAAAAACAAACAACCCCATCAAAACGTGGGCAAAGGATGTGAACAGACACTTCTCAAAAGAAGACATTTATGCAGCCAACAGACACATGAAAAAATGCTCATCATCACTTGCCATCAAAGAAATGCCAATCAAAACCACAATAAGTTACCATCTCACACCAGTTAGAATGGTGATCATTAAAAAGTCAGGAAACAACAGGTGCTGGAGAGGATGTGGAGAAATAGGAACACTTTTACACTGTTGGTGGGACTGTAAACTAGTTCAACCATTGTGGAAGACAGATGGCGATTCCTCAAGGATCTAGAACTAGAAATACCATCTGACCCAGCCATCCCATTACTGGGTATATACCCAAAGGATTATAAATCATGCAGCTATAAAGACACATGCAAATGTACGTTTATTGCAGCACTATTCACAATAGCAAAGACTTGGAACCAACCCAAGTGTCCATCAATAACAGATTGGATTAAGAAAATGTGGCACATATACACCATGGAATACCATGCAGCCATAAGAAAGGATGAGTTCATGTCCTTTGTTGGGACATGGGTGCAGCTGGAAACCATCACTCTCAGCAAACTATCACAAGAACAGAAAACCAAACACTGCGTGTTCTCACTCACAGGTGGGAATTGAACAATGAGAACACTTGGGCACAGGAAGGGGAACATCACACACTGGGGCCTGTGGTGGGGTTGGGGGAGTGGGGAGGGATAGCATTAGGGGATATGCTTAATGTAAATGATGAGTTAATGGGTGCAGCACACCAACATGGCACATGTATACATATGTAACAAACCTGCATGTTGTTCACATGTACCCTAGAACATAAAGTAGATATATAAAAAAACAGAACTCAAGCCAAGCAATAGCAGGCATGGTGTAACTATCCCTGTCCTTAACAAAGTTTACACCACTACTATAATTCACATCTTGTCTTATGAATGCAGCTTCAATCTCCAAACAAGGAGGGGGGTCAGGTTTCTCTGCCTCAAAGTTTAACAATAAACCAAATTCCTTTCATAGTTACCTTGACCTCCATGACAGATTAAGCAAAAACCAATGTAACTTGTGAAATTAAAAGCAAGATGGAGTCTGTTATGTTAAATTGATCTCATTCTTTATAATTCTGCAAAGGTGGTTTCAACTCCAACAGGCTGCAGCCATGGATGTGTGGAATTAGACTGAAGATTTCCCCTGGAAAACAGGTGGAAAATGGACCTTAAAGATTAATGATAAAAACCTGCATGATGGAATGGGCTTAGGTGGGTCAGAGCCACCTACTGCTAGACCTTGATCCTCTTACTCCAGTCCATATTTTGAAAAATGTGCTCAAAGAGACCAAGATAACCTGTGTAGCATCCCCCTTTCACTCGGTCATCCCTACGGAAGACATAAAATGAGACATCAGCCTCCAAGCCGATGACTGACAGATGGTTTAGTGGGGTTTTCTTGGTTAAAAAAAATAGAGAATTATTTGTGCTACAGATGGGCAGGTGTCTAAGACATGCTTCTTCAGTTTGGAAGCCACAGTCTAAGAGTGGGGGCATTGAAGAAAACCATCTAATGAAGAGAACCTCAAGGCCTTGTCAAAAGCTGCAACTTTCCCAAAGCTTTTGCATTTGAATAAACAGTTGAATCAAGTATATTTGAATGCATCAAGCTGGCCAGTGGATTTGGGGAGAAAGGCAAGGGATTTCATCTTAAGAACTGAGCTAGGCCCCTTGTCCCCAGGAAATCATGCATGAGTAACACTGAAGTGATGTCTTGGGGAAAGTGGACACAGTAGCAATATAATTTAGGATGAGATAAGACTTGTTCTGGGACTGCACTAATATATACCTCTCCTCATGGGCCTTTCCACTGTGACTCTGGCTGAGGGCAGAAAAGATTTGGGTGGGAGTATGGGGTTGGGCTGGGGCAGGGACCATGCCAGGACAGGCAATAGCCACTAACAATAGTCACTGACTGGGGCTAAAGACAGATGACTCACTATTCTAAGAAAATTCTGTTACCACTAAGGTACCAATTGCTGTGAGGACTTCCTTTTTCCATCTGTTTTTAGGGGCCTGAGTCTGAGCTACTATGTATGCATATTTCTATAGTCAGGTTTTCACCATGTTGACCAGGTTGGAGTGCAGCTGCTATTCACAGGCACAATCTCTGCACACTAAAGCCTTAAACTCCTGGCCTCAAGGGATTCTCCACTTCAGCCTACCAGTATCCTTACAAGATTACCTTACAAATGAGACTGGATGTCATCTCAGTCTCTTATCTATGGTATGCCTTTTTACTGACATGATGAAATAAAGAAGGATAAGAAAGGTACAGACTTGGGCATATTACTTTGGGAAGTGGTGGGAAGATTAGATGGTTCTTGCCTCATGCGATCTAATTTTTGTATGAATTACTGGGCAAGATGCCAGGTGAGTGAATGTTACAAGGACGTGGAGAAGATTATTAGAGATGTTGGGATTCTGAAGAAAGGATTTTCTCAGAGAAACATAAACTTAATGATTTCTGGACAATGTTTATGGCTAATTTGGTGTGTGGGTAGTTTTGAATTTGTGCTGACACCACCTGGCCACTTTTCTACATTCTCTCTGGCTCAGCTGAGTGATGTCATCGAACAAAGATAATACAGGATTCATCCAGGTGGGGGATTGTGCCAGAGAAAGGGAGAGCAGTAAATCAAGGAGTTTAAGGCAGTCATGAGAAAGTGACTATCTCAAGTGGATGAAGTGAAAGAAGACCAGCTGGGGTTTTTAGTGTTTGTTATCTGGGGCAAAGAGGTGTGTGTTTTGATGGGTCAGCTTGTCATTTGTGCATTCTCTTAAGAGACAAAATAATGGAATTGATGGATTATGGTTCTGGACCAAGTGGAAGAACTCTTAAAGTAGAAGTATTTGTGTGAGAGGTTTCACAGAATAGGATGGTGCAGTCAGTCCCTTTACCCAGAAATCAAGAGAATCTGCAGTAGATCAGGATGGGAATGCTGTCACATACCTGTATTCCCAGCATGTAGTCGCAGATACGGGGAGGGATAGCATTAGGAGAAATACCTAATGTAGATGACGGGTTGATGGATGCAGCAAACCACCTATGTATACCTATGCAACAAACCTGCACACTGTGCACATATATCCCGGAACTTAAAGTATAATAATAATAAAAAGTGTCTGTTCATATTCTCTGTCCACTTCTTAATGGGATTGTTTGTTTGTTTTTTCTTATAAATTTGTGTAAGTTCCTTATAGATACAGGATATTAGACTTTTGCCAGGTAAATATTTTGCAAAATGTTTCTCCCATTTTGTGGGTTGTTTATTTACTCTGTTGATAGTTTCAACAAAGAAAGAAAACTTCAGGCCAATATCCTGATGAACATAGATGCAAAAATCTCAACAAAATACCAACAAACCAAATCCAGCAGCACATGGAAAAGTTCATCTACCATGATCAAGTAGGCTTTATTGCTTCAAGGTTGGTTTAGCATATGCAAATCAATAAACATGATTAATCACATAAACAGAACTAAAAACAAAAACCACATGCTATCTCAAAAGATGCACAAAATGCTTTTCATTTAATTCAACATCTATCATGTTAAAAATCCTCAACATACTAGGCATTGAAAGAACATATCACAAAATAAGATCCATCTGTAACAAACCCATAACTACCATTGTACTGAATAGACAAAACTTAAACCATTCCCCCTGAGAACCAGAACAAGAGAAGAATGTCCACTCTCATCATCCTATTCAACATAGTGCTGTAAGTCCTGGCCAGAGCAAGCAAGCAAGAGAAAGAAAAGGCATCCGAGAAGGAGAGAGGATTTGAAATAACTCTCTTCACGAACATTATAATAGTATGATTCTATACCCAGAAATCCATTTAGTTCCTGCTCAAAGGCTCCTAGAAATGATAAAGAACTTCAGTTATTTACCAAGTCTCAGGATACAAAAGCAATGGACAAAAAAATCCATAGCATTTCTATACACCAACAACATCCAATCGAGGGCCATATGAAGACTGCAATCCCATTCACAATAGCCATAAGAAAAATAAAGTACCTAGAAATACAGCTAACTAAGGATGTGAAAGATCTCTACAATTAGATTATAAAACACTGTTGGAAAGAAATTAGACATGATACAAACCAATGGAAAAACATTCTATGCTCATGAATAGGAAGAATCAATATTTTTAAAATGGCATTACTGCCCAAACCAATTGATAGTTCAATGCTATTCTGATCAAACAACTAAAGTTATTTTGCACAGAAATTAGAAAAAAATAACTATCCTAACATTTATATGAAATCAAGAAAGAGTTGGAATAGCCAAAGAAATCCTAAGCTAAAAGAACACAGTTGGAGGCATCACATTAACCTAACTTTTCAAATTATATTCCAAGACTTCATTAACCAAACCTTCATGCGTCTGGTAGAAAAACATAGACAAATGGAACAGGTTAGAGAATCTAGAAATAAAGGCATCCCTATAACCCTCTGATCTTTGACAAAGTCTACAACAACAAGCAATGAGGAGCAGACTTTCTATTCATTAAACGGTACTAGGATAACTGGCTAGCTATATGCAGAAGATTAAAACTGCACCACTCCTTTTACCATATACAAAAATCAATTTAAGATGGATTAAAGGCCTACATATAAGACCTAAAACTACACAAACCCTAGACAAAAACATAAGATATACTATTCTAGACCTAGGCCATAGCAAAAATTTCAAGACCAAGTCTCTAAAGGCAATTGCAACAAAAACATATATAGACACATGGGACCTAAGAGACTATCCTCAGCAAAAGAAACTATCAACAGAAGAAACAGACAACCTACAAAATGAGAAAAAAATATTTTCAAATTGTGCATCTGACAAAGGTCTCATATCCAGAATCTATAAAGAACTTAAACAAATTTTTAAGCAAAAACCAAAGAACCCCATTCAAAAATGGGCAGAGGACAGAACAGGCACTTCTCAAAGACATACATGCAGTCAACAGGCATATGAATAAAATGCTCAACTTCTTTAATCACTAATTATTACAGAAATGCAAATTAAAACCTCAATGAGACACCATTTCACACCAATCAGAATGGCTATAAAGAAAAAGTCAGAAAATAACAGACGTTGGCAACGTTGCAGAGAAAAGGGAAAATTTATACATGGCTGGTGGAATGTAAATTAATTCAGCTATGTAGAAAGAAGTTTGAAGATTTCTAAAATAACTTAAAAAAAAAAAAAAAAACTACCATTCGACCCAGCAATCTCATTACAGGGTAGATACGCAAAGGAATATGAATCAGTCTACTAAATTTATATATGTACTTACATGTTTATCACAGTACTCTTCTCAAGAGTAAAGACAGGGACTCAGCCTAGAGGCTGATAAAGACAATGTAGTACATACTCCATGAAATACTATGTAGCAACAACAACAGAAAAAGAATGAAATTATGTCTTTTGCAGCAAAATGTATGTAGCTGGAGGCTACATCCAGCAAATCAACAAAGGAAATTAACATGGGAACAGAAACAAACAAAAAAACCCTCATTGTCATGTATAAGTGGGAAGTAAACTTTGATGACACATGAGCAAAAAAAGGTGACCAATAGATGCCACACAGGGGGTCCTATTTGAGGAGGGAGGCTGGAAAGGGGGTGAAGATTTGAAAACTACCTATACCTAGTACATCAGGCACTATGCTCACTAATTCAGTAACTAAATCATTTTGTCACCAAACCCTAGGAACATGTAATTTACCTACATAACAAAGCTGCACATGTACCCCTGAACCTAAAATATAAATTGAAAAAGAAAAAGGAAGGCAATATCAAGAAGATACTTAGTAAACCCAAAAGGATTTGGAAATCAAACAATAATCTTCTAAATAATTCATAAACAAACAACAATCAAAATACGAAGTAGAATACATTTTGAACTGAAAGTCAATAAAATCAGAAGTGCCAAAAAAGTGAGATGGCTTTAGTCCCAAAGTTTATATCTAAAAACATTGAAATTTCAATCAGATGGTAATTGGTATGAGATTTGATGAACTACTCCAAAGTTTGTACAAAAATGAGAACCTATATAAAAAGAAAGGAAAGAGAAACAAGAAAGAAAGAAGGAAGAAGGAAGGAAGGAAGGAAAGAAAGAAAGAGAGAGAGAGAAAGAAAGAAGAAGGGAAAGAAGGAAGGAAGGAAGGAAGGAAGGAAGGAAGGAAGGAAGGAAGGAAGGAAAGAGAGAGAAGGAAAGAGAGAAAGAAAGAAAGAAAGAAAGAAAGAAAGAAAGAGAGAGAGAGAGAGAGAGAGAGAGGGAGGGAGGGAGGGAGGGAGGGAGGGAGGGAGGGAGGGAGGGAGGAAGGAAGGAAGGAAGGAAGGAAGGAAGGAAGGAGCGAGCACGCACCAGTGAGCGGAGGTCTGCTTTTACTGGATGTCAGAGCATATGGCAACTTCACAGTACTGTGCTGGTACAAAACACATCCACAGCAGGAGAGTGACAGCCAGACAGGAAATATACTAGAATTCCTGAGATGACAAATGTAGCATTTGTAATCAGTAAAGAAAAGAATTTCTTTGAGAAAGTTGGGTAATATTTGGAATTTGAAAAAAAAAATACTGAATTTCAAATAACAAAAAGACTGATATAAAAAAAATCAGGGCCGGGCGTGGTGGCTCACGCCTATAATCCCAGCACTTTGGGAGGCCGAGGTCGGTGGATCACGAGGTCAGGAGATCGAGATCCTCCTGGCTAATACGGTGAAACCCCATCTCTACTACAAATACAAAAAAAAANCCTATGGAGTAGCCATTCTTTTATCCCTTTACTTACTTATAAACTTGTTTTCACTTTACTCTATGAACTAACCCCGAGTTCATTCTTGCACAAGGTCCAAGAACCCTCTCTTGAGGTCTGGATCAGGACCCCTTTCTGGTAACAGTGCTAAAAACAACACAAATCCCTGAGAACATAAACACAGGATCAGGTCTCAGAGAACTCTCTCAAAAGTGAACCCCCAGCACAGCAGAGATCAGGTCTCAGAGAACTCTCTCAAAAGTGAACCCCAGCACAGCACAACTGCTCTACACAAACAATGCCAGACTTCTTTTTTAAGCAAGTCCCCTTTTTAAAGAAGGTAACTCTTAGACCTGATCTGTGCTGGGGTTCACTTTTGAGAGAGTTCTCTGAGACCTGATCTCTGCTGTGCTGGGGGTTCACTTTTGAGAGAGTTCTCTGAGACCTGATCCTGTGTTTATGTTCTCAGGGATTTGTGTTGTTTTTAGCACTGTTACCAGAAAGGGGTCCTGATCCAGACCTCAAGAGAGGGTTCTTGGACCTTGTGCAAGAATGAACTCGGGGTTAGTTCATAGAGTAAAGTGAAAACAAGTTTATAAGAAAGTAAAGGGATAAAAGAATGGCTACTCCATAGGCAGAGCAGTGGCTTGAGCTGCTGATCTCAGGAATAAAATGTGAAATATTGTCATTTAAACAGTGCCTTTCAATTCAATGTATCAGTAGCAAAGCCATCTGCTAAATTCAATGAAATTTTAAGCTTATTAAGTCTTGTCTTCTGCAAGATATTATCATCCTCTTCAGAAGTAATAATTAATAATAAACAAGCCTCTCTTTTAAGCATTTTATAAGAAAATTGAGAAGAAGGCTGTGACTGTGCACAGTTAAAATAAGAAATTATTATTTCTGTAGATAGGTTGTGCTACCTATTTCACAATCTTCCCATCATTTACTGGGATCACGTGGGAATTTTAGGATACTATGTATATAGTGTGGTTTGAATTATAGAATGTCAATTTAAAATGGTGAAAATTAAAATTTTAGCTTATATGTTTATCCATGTATTCAACAAAATATATTAGGCTCCCAGAACACAGATAATTGTTTGTATGTTTGTCTCTCATCAAAGATTGTTTTTCTTCTCAATCTATTAAATAAGAGAGGTGTCTCATTCATGTTCTTATTTCCAGAGCATAAAATGGGGTACGGTGCATAGAAGATGCTCAGTAAATGTTAGGAGAACTAATTAAATGAGTATGCAAATGATTTTAAAAAACATATGCTGACTTTTGTATAATACAAGATTGCTATAAGGGTGATAGTCAACTAAAAGTCTGTATTTCCAAATATTACATATTCAGAAGCACTGTACAAAATAAAATATCATTATCATCATGAATATGAGTTCATTATTTCCTAAAATATATGCAGGTGGGTGCTGTATGCCTTCATTAAGGTCAAGAACAAATCTTTGCAGCATTATTTTCTGCTCACTCATGTAACTACTACAAGCTGGATTCTAAAATGTTCCTGCCTACACCTTATATTATACCTAGGCAAACCTTATTTTCATTCATTTCACATACTGTGCCTTCTCCCACCTCCGTTCCTTTACTTAAATTGCCCTTAACATTTGGAACAAAGTAATCCATGCATGTTTTCCATTCCACATTCCTGTCTTCTGTAAGCACTCAGCCGAAATTTTACTGATTGATTTACAGCAACCCTCATTAACCCAGGCCTTCCACTCACTTATCAGAAAGAACAATCAATTCTAATTTACATGCATAAGAATCTCTGGCCAGCAGTGCTTTGGGCAACCGTAGTTTTGCCTATTATGGTTTGAGAAAAACAGTGAATGATATTTGTGTACCCCAAGTTTCAAATCTGCAGTTTTCGTATGTTCCATTTATTTTGGTCCTCTTGAAAATCTAGCACATATTAAATATATTTCTCCTACTCTAGTTACTGGGTGAGTAGACTCATGCTGGATCCCACAGAGAAAACTTTCTAAGATCTGTGGGTTTGCTTAACCACACTCACTATGTGGTTAGGTCTAGGCCATGAATGCCTTCTCCTAAAATATCGATTACTCCTTTTAATTTAATGTAAATTTCTCATAATTTGTTTCATAGCAAGGGGAACGATAAGTGCAGAAGCACAGTATTTCAAGCTAACAAGACTAAGATCACCCTTCAATGCCTAGCAAAGCATTTGTGGGGAATTCATCTTAAAAATTATGATACTGAAGTTCTGAGAAGGTAATTAGGGTTAATTTTGAAACAGGTGTGTTCTAAGAGTTGTATTTACTATGTGTATATGTGTACACAAAGGTATTATAGATATTAAATATGTGATTACATATAAATATACATATCTTATTAGTAATATATACAAAGTTGTTGACATTTTTAAAGGTTTCTTTTCCCTGCATAATCAATTTTTATCAAAATTGCTTGTTTCTGTGGTTTGTTTTTTTTTTCAGTGGACATTTCTTAGATCTAGATTCTGGCAATTCTTAGCTATGTGCTCATATTTAAAATAGGGTATTAAAAATTAGTTGGCCATGTAATACACAGTTGAGAATTGTCAATAGTGATCTTCTCTGCAGAATTATCTAGCTTGGTTGTTTTCCTTGAGGAATCCTCAAGAAATAATAATTTCAGAATAATTACCAGAATTCTAGAGCAACTTTGCTGGAAAGTCAAGCTGGAGAATAAATATGGGGCAAAAGAAAATGCCCCAATAGTCACTGCTCTGTGTTTCTGCATCCTGAGTAATGCGATTCTTCAGTTCTTCTCCCTAAAGACATGGAATCTGCTTATCTACCTCTTGAGTTACAGCTGGATTTGTGACCCACTTTGGCAAATAAAATGGAACCGAAGTGATGAAAGTTCATATCTCTTTAGCATCACAATTGGTCAGAGCCAGTTGTACTAAAATGCAGAAGAAATCTGTTTGATATAGTTCAAGCAAATAGTGCTATAGCAAGAAAATCATTTTTTTCATTCATGCTCCTCTATCCATTTCTATATTTCCTGCTTATTTTCTCTAGAACCCTGGTTCCAATTATATACATATATACTTACATACATCTATATGTGTATAATTGAACATCTATTCTAGGCGTTGGGGTTGGCAAACGTTTTCTGTAAATGACTAGACTTATCCATGAGGCCCAGTAAGCAGAGGGTCTCAGAAACATAGATATTATAAATACATAAACATAAATAATATATTTTACTTAGCTATTCTATGTAGACAGAGAGCAGAGAGAGCTAAGAAGCATCAATCTATATAGACATATATATATATATTTCTGCAGATACACAGCTATATCTGTATATCTATATATCACTATGGAGAGAGAGAGAGAGAGAGGCTAAGAAATTTAAAAATCCTGAGGTCCACAAAAGTCATAATGTGGGCCCTGGGTCCAAGTAACAAACATTTCAGTCTCTTTAGGTAATACGGTCTTTGCCATTGTAGAGTTAGAATAATTACACACAGTGGTTAAACAAAAGAGCATAACTGTGTTTCAATTACACATTATTTACTAAATTGGATGATAGGCTGAATACATCTGCAAGCCATAGCGTGCTGATCCTCGCTGTTCATCTTTCTGCATCCCCAACCTCACTGATATCCTCATTCCTTTTCTTTACCAGATTAAATGCCATTGTCGGTCAGTATAATTACTGTCTTGACACTCACCCCTTGTTTACTTCCTTAATTTTACTGAGCAAAACTTCAACCCTAGTTAAATACAATTATCTGCCTGTTCCATGCCCATATCTATGCAGCAGTTAAGGCTGTATTTATGGCTGGTCCCACATTAAACAGAGGACCACAAACCTCAAGTGGGCTCTTAAGGCTACCAGTCAGTCCTACTGACTTTCCTCAACACAAATACTCCACCGTGCACCGGGATGTCTATTTCACAACTTCTCGCTTATCAATCTTCTGAACCTCCTCTTCCTTAACGAATGGTATATGCTACTTCACCTAGGATACTAAATTCCATCACCAAATATACCCACAGATTCACTATCAATATTTGGCTCTGTACAAGATCAAGTTTGTTAGCATTAAAAAAGCATGCTTTTATTTGTCCCATATTAAAAAATATATATATATATATATATATAAAATCTTGATCACCTTTCCTTTCTAGTTACCCTCCTATTTCTTTGTACCAAACTGCCAAAAAGGAAAGATAATATTCGTTGACTCTACTCCTCTTTTATATCTAACAGATGGTTTTCCTCATGCCTCACTAATAACTTCCAACTGCTAAATTCACTGATTTCTCAGTCTCCTCTTAGGTGACCTATTTGCTGATTTTGGCTATCACACCCTCCTTCCTAAAACACTTTCCTTGACTTTTAGGACAGCAACATATTTTGGTTTTCCTCCTATGTCACTGCCTTGTCCGTCTTTGTCTCCTTTGCAGGCGTCTTTGCTTCTCCTTAATGTTTTTAACGTTGGAAAGGTCCAAGGTGAAATGTTGATCTACTTTTCCCTTCTACAGTCACTCCTGTGTCATCTCATGTCCTCAGGACTGTGGTCTCGTGATCTCAATTACCGTCTATTTATTCCCTGTTGAATTTCTGGCAAATCCGTCTTCCCAGTTGCTCAGGACAAAAACTCAAAATTTTTCTCTGTCACCTCACACTTCACTCTTCAGAAATACTTCCTTCAATATTTATCCAGAAACTGAAAAATTCTCATCCTCCCCAGTGCTCCATCCCTTTCCAATACCATCCCATTTCCCCTAGATTAGTGTGGTATTCTGTTAATAGTATTCTCTGCTTAGTACCTTACAAAGACTTCCCATTTAATTTCATAAAAATCAAAGTTCTTCCACTTATCTGTAAATACCCCATACTCTGCTTTCTGTTTACCAGTTAACCTCATTTTCTTCTAATATTGATTTTGCCCACCTTTGCCAACAACCTTGGCCCACTTGCTGTTGCGTGACGTGGCCAGGTATGTTTCTCTCAGTGCTTCTGCACCAGATACTCCATCTGCCTGGAATGTTTTTCGAAATATCTCCTTAGTTAATACCCTCATATTTTCGAATCTTTGTCAACGTCTTAATTCTATCCTGAACAACCCAGCTAACAAAATAAACCAATCCCTCCCCTCCCAATTTCCTGCAGCCCCTTACTTTTGCTTTTTAAAAATCCGTCACTTTTTAATGTACACATAACTTAATTACTTACCACTTTTGCTTGCCTTTATTTATCCCACATACTTTTTCTTTTCTTTTTTTTTTGAGACAGAGTCTGGCTCTGTTTCCCAGACAGGAGTGCAGTGGCACCATCCAGGTTCACTGCAACTTCTGCCTCCTGAGTTCATGATTCTCCTGCCTCAGCCTCCCGAGTAACTGGGATTACAGGCATGCGCCACCACTCCTGGCTAATTTTGTGTTTTTATTAGAGATGGGGTTTCACCATGTTGGCCAGGCTGTTCTCACTGCCCGCCTCAGCCTCCCAAAGTGCTGAGATTACAGGCGTGAGCCACCATGCCTGGCCCCACCTACTATTATATAATAAAATCTCTCTGCAGGCATGGATCTCATCTGTTTTGTTCACAGATGCATCTCTCCCAAGTGCTGGGCTAATACTTGTTACTAAAAAAAAGTTGTTAAATGAATAATTTTAAATAGACTTAGAGCAAGGAAAGAATAGCATGATTAAAGTTAGAATAAACGTGAACAATTTCCTTTACTCTGTTAACTTACATTTAGAAATTAAAATTTAAATATCCATTTATAACATATTTCTTTGCAAACACAGACACACACTTTCTTGTACATTTATTTTGAAATAAAATAGAAAAAGAAATCACTTGAGGCAATTAAGCACCTGGTCTTTACATTGTAAGTATGTTTGTTTACCTGCCTGCTTATTTGTCCCATGTGCACTACCCTGTGGTCTTTCGGATTTATTTTCTGCCTCAGTGGAATAGATAATGATAATTACTTGCACAATATAGAAGAGAAGAGAAAAAACTGAATGGGTCAAATTTCATCATGAAGGCCTCATAGATACATATGTTTGCAAAATAGGGATTGGTAACAGCCATCAGAAATATTGAAGAGACATAAATTAATATTGAGAGCAATTCATATTTCTTACTTAGTATGCAAAGCTACTCTGAATTTGATTCTGCTACCAAACTACTTCAATCAAATGGAAGATTGTCTTGATTTTAATTGACTTTATATTAAATAAAAAATTGCTATGTGATCCATGGTCCAGGTTACTAAAAAAAATGGTTAGATATACAAAGTAGCCAAGGTAATCCAGTCTTTCTATTCCTAATGATGCCGAAACTCGGATTTTTTTTATCTTGCCCAAATTCCCGTCTAAGGGGTCTAGGGAGTCATGCCCTACAAACCATAAATTTTCATCAGATAGGTTTTATTTCACCCTATATATCATGGCTTATTTTCCAACCTGACTCTGGTATAACATTACAAGACAAGGAAGAAAATAAAAATATTTCACGCCCAAAACATGTTTCTTTGGTCACATTTTGAAGTTGTCCTGCAAGCCATCCTCTGTGGGGGAAAATTCACATCTCTAAAGAATCCCTATTAACATAGCCAGATCTTTTTCCTCCGGCTCCTCCAGTTCTGAACAGATTAACTGAGAGTCTAGTACCTTTTAAACGGTCTGAATAGGAAATATTTCTCATCCCTTGTTTCTAAGGGCAGCTGCTATGAGACTTCAAAAGAATCTTGACCTCCACAATTTTTATCTAAACATTTTCTTTCTATTGATCCCAGGTCCTCAGACAAAAACTCAACCAGTTGTCAACCAGAAAATGTTTAAATTTACCTATAGTCTGGAAGACTACCCACCTTCAAGTTGTCCCACCTTTCTGAAACGAACCAATGTATTCCTTAAATGTGTTTGATTGATGTTTCATTGTCTCATACCTCCTTAAAACCTGTAACAAAACGCTGCACCCCAACCTCCTTGGGCACACGTTCTCGGGACCTCCTGAGTGCTGTGTCATGAGCCATGGTCACTCATATTTGGCTTAGAATAAATCTCTTAAAATATTTTACAGAGTTTGACTCTTTTTGTCAAAACTAATTTCAAATGATAAAATAGATAATAATATGCTCTGTGCAGTTATTTCAATGTGGTAGCATTGAAAGCATTATATATGTTAAGTCAAAAGATATAATAAATTAGGCAAAAAGGATAAAACAAAAAATTAGTTCTATTTGTTATCTCATTAATGTAATTTTCACTGAACTTCCATTCACTAAGTTTTGAAGTGAGTTTCGAATTCAGATTGATGTTGAAAATATTTTTTACACATTTCCCTCTATTTAGGCTGTTGGATTTTTCTTAAAAGATAGCCATAATGATACTATCTGCCCTGCTCTGAGGATAATCTCTCTGAGTATACATTTGCCAGACTGGAGTGTATAATAGCATCTATAAGCCACGTAGCAAATCTGTGTTGTCAGATCTTACATTACAGAATTCAAACAAGTATGTTCCTTGAAGAGCTAGCTTGCTTTATGTATAATAGTGAAATGTGAATATATGCAACTCTCTCAGATTTGTCACTGCTAACATTTTGAGTTCAAGGTTTTCTGTAATATTGAAGAAATACAGGTACCCTGATTGCATATCTGTTTTGCAAGGCAAGGAAAACTGTGAATCCTTGGTAGGTGCATGCTATATGATAATCTAGCTCCATTCAATTCATAGTGAATGGGTATGAGAGTAGTGGCAACAATAGCAGAGGGGAGGAAAATAAAACTAAATAAGTGTTTTTTGTGGCTTTATACATTTTGTTCTAAGCAACATTAAAAATTTTTTAAATAGTTTCATTAAATGTCAGCAATATGCTTATAACAGTTGTTTTACAAAACTCAGAATTTACTTTATCCATATGTTCTGGTACAACAAAATATAATGCATACATCTATCTCATGCACAAGTATGCAAACTTCTCAAATAAGCATAAACAACTTGAATTAAGAAACAGGTGCAAAATAATAAACAATAACTATTATTTTTATCACCAAGAATCCAAGTATAAAAATAGTGTATGTTATTCACTACATTGAAAGTTTAAGAAAGAAAATCACAAAATATTATTTTTTGAACTGATATAGGTAACAATTTAATTAAAATCAACAAAACTTAAGGATATATATTATATATATTTGCAAATAAGAATTTAAGGAAGAATCTTTAACCATATAAGGATCTCCCAACGAAGGCTTGTACTATTAATATACACTAGTTAGTGATCCTATTTTTATTTCAGTAGGAATTCTAAATATTTCTTTGTTTTACAGAGTCTGAAATTTTAAAAACAAAATATTGTTAGTCAGTGAGGAAATATTGGTCTAGATAAAGTGTCTTTTGTAATTTATTCACTGTTAAAACCATTATGGAAGCTCAGCAATGTGTCTGAATGAAAAATAATGTGCACTTAAATACAATAGTCTGTATATCTGTCACCAATGGCAAGTTAGGAGAAGTAGTAAAACAACTATTAAATTATTTATCTGGGAATAAATATTTGTTAAAGATGAGCTAAACTCTTTTTGTAGGAATAAAAATTTAAAAGCACTGCTGCCAGAAATATAAAATATATGAATAACCATATAAATGATCTATTTTCAAAAAAATTGAGTTCATAAAATATTAAATCTTTTTTCATTGCTTCTGTAATTGATTACCACAAACTTGGTGGCTTTAACAATACAAATTTATTATCTTACAATTCTGTAGGTTATAAGAAAGACAACAGTATATTTGGCTAAAAAACAAAGTGTCCAAATTGCCGTGTTTCTTTCTGGAACTCTAAGGGAAAATCCATTTCCTTATTCTTTTCAATTTCTTGAACATTTTCTGCCACATACCTCGACCACTGCCCACTCTCTCCATCTTCAAAACCAGCAGCATTTAGCAACATTTAAATTATGACAATCTTTCTGGATTCACATCTCTATCTCAACACCATCTAGAAAATATTCACATTGTTTACATGTAGTTGTCTTCTCCCAACTCTGAGCCCCACAACTTTGGGCTGTTCTCCAGCGTTAACTAGAAAGATTTCATAGTTCAAGAAGCCTTGCCCAAGTTAAGGTCTAAAGGTTAATATTATATATATGTATTTGATATTATATATAATACTATATACCATATATAAATATAAAATATATAATATATAAAGAAATACAACTTCTATATATATCAGAAGTAGAAACATGCCATCTATGTTGAATTTTCTGCTTTAAACAACCGTCTTCTCACTTCTATTGTCTTCCTTCTGAACTACAGAAAAGAGAAAAAGCTGATACTATATTTCCTAATTCCCTTCCTTCTGCTATTCTGGGTGAGAATCTGTTAAAGGAAGGAAGTGGGATGAGATTCAGATTCCATACCAAGTAGATGAGGTGAGAGAGATCTGGGATGTGCAGACATGTGATTCATGGTAGTGTCTTGAAAATGACTTGCAAATAACTTTTAAGCTGTAGCCTGAGATAGTTGGTGGAAACAAAGAATCCTAAGAATTGCTTGCAGGTTCCTACTGACATTAGGAGAACTACAGCTGAGAATATCTTAATAAAACTGTCTAGTATCTCCTTCCTTAACTTGTCAGATGCAGTTTCCCTGACTTCTTTGAGTCTCCCCAAACTTCACTCCCCAAGTCTTCTAATACTCATGTAAACCCTAATAGTTAAATAAAATCATTATTTTTAAATCAAATCCAAATTTATCTGATAAATTATAAAAAATAAAACTGAGAAGGAAAGAGCTAATAAATGATGATTAAACAACATGCTACACATATTTTAGAAGACAGAATTTTCTTTCATATCCATCATGAACAAAAACTCCAAGTCGAATAAGTTTCTGACTCAGAAAAATAAATGTTATGTTTAAATTTAAAAATGCAATACATTTATAAAAATTTAGAGCAGGTATCTTAAAATAGAGGAAAGCAATTTTTTAATGATCTAAAAGATAAGTTTGGAGGCACCTCCCCGTATATCTGCATCTACTTTTTAAGCTTATAAATTACAGACAACTTAGAAATATAAAAATGGGTGAAGATAGAGACCACTACTATTCATCCAATCTCCCCTTACCCTTCCTCACTGTAATATAGCTCAGGTTTTATTTGAGGGAGAAAAACGCAAGTTAAATGCCAATGTCCCACTTTGAATCAAGTGTAACCATACGACTAAGTTCAGAACAATGAGTGATAATTAAACTCAGGTTTTAAATATGTTTTCACAAAGTGCTAACAGGCAATTGAGAGCAACGAGATCCATAAAAGCAACAAAATGCCAAACACCCCACCCTGCTAATCTAATAGTCATGGGAATTAAAAACAAAATGGGAATTAGACTTTACACCTATATTTTATACCTACGTCATTATTGTTCTGACAATATCCCTATCCCTATAGGGATAGGGATTCCCTATCCCTATAATTACAAGGATAGGGATGACTGGAGCCCCTTTACGTTGTTGGCAGTGATTTCAGTTTTGATAGTATTTAAGAATAATTTGGGGAGCAACTTGACAAAATATCCAAAAAGCCATATTATTACCAACTTTTAAAAATTATATATCCATTTTATTACTTTTGGGATGTATTGTTGGTTATAGTGTGGTTATTTTGGAATTTTGTAAAGTTGTTCTACATACATATATTCCAAAACTATTTCATACGTGTCTCTGTTTTTGTGCATGTATATATATTTCCAAAGTAGTTACTATATATCCATATATCATATGTTTGTGTGTGTATCTCTTCCCAAAACTACTGCTCAAGTGGATAAATATATTACATCGCAGTTTATTATTACAATGATGTCTTGCTAGTAATTTAAAATAAGTAAATTTTTCTATAACCTCATCAATTAAGTATCAAATACAGTGCTGTATGGAAAGAAAATCTCAACAATTTAGTTAGAATTAGATGTTGTACTTTTCAAGTCATATCGACTAGGGATCTGCCTTTGAGAAGGCAGGAGAAAGAGTAACAAGGATTAAACAACGCTAGATGTCAGCAACTTATCATAGAATTTTGGTCATGTCACAGTTGACTGTTACATGTCGGCAGTAAGGAAAGGAGTAGAGGCTGTGTTCCACACCATCATTCAGTCCTTCGATCATGGGGTTCTGCAGCTTTTACGGTCTCCTACTCCTCTGTATTCAGTCAGTAAATGTTGGATAGAGAGTGTGGAGGGTTTTCTGTGATCTTCTCAATAGGCTTCATCTTAGGCGGTGCAGGTTGCTTTGGCTCACATCATATCAGACATACTCAGTTTCATGAAAGCAGCTAAAGACAAGACTTGTGAATATAGCCAGGCACTAGGATTTGTAGGTAAAGGAAACAGATAAACTGTAAAATCTAATTATATAAAAATACAATTAAAGGTTTTTGCAAACATATATGTATAGTGGATGTATATTTGTTTTAGTTTCCTAGTGCTGTTATAAAAAATTAGCACAAACTTAGTGGATTAAAACAACACAAATATACTCTTAATAGTTCTATAGGTTAGAAATCTCATTGTCCTTCAATCAGTGTTGGCAAAGCTGCATTCCTTTCTGGAAGAACAAATTCAGTTCTTTGCCTTTTCAAGTTTCTGAAGGCTGCCTATTTTCTTGACTTATAGTCTTTCCCTCCATCTTTAAAGCCTACAGCATAGCATCTTCAAAAAAAAACCTCTAACCTGACTCCTCTTCTGCTTCACTCTTACTTTAAAGGACACGTGATTGCAGTGGGCCCACTAGGATAACCCAAAGATAATCTTCCTATTTTAAGCTAATCATCTAATTTGCAAACTTATTTCTATCTACATCCGTAATTCACCTTTACCACGTAACATGATCTATCCATAGATTGTAGGGATTTGGGTCTGGCATCTTTGGGTGGGGACATTCTACTTATCACAATATGTAGAAAATTACTGCCTAATGTAAACAACTTGTAATATGTATTGTCTCTCTCTGGATAGATCCCTAAAGCACTTCATCTGTAGCTGCAATCCTATGTTTATTTTTAAAATATAGCTGTGAATAAACATCACAAAATTATTGGTCAATTTCAGTGGTGCATTCATGCTTTGATATTAATCTTTGTAATTTCCTGCATTTTAACTGGTGGAAATAAAAATACATCACATGTAAATAAATATGAATGCGGTGAAATAATTATAGAGAACTAGTTCAATGAAAATGAAGAAATAACTTATCTTTCTTTTAAGCATAACACCTATAAATTTAAGTGCAGTTTTAAAAGGGGAAAATCAGTAGAAAAAAAAATGAAAGAATTAGGTAATGTACAGCAATTATTAAGGAAAAAAGCCCGTTTGTCCGAAAAGAGTAAGTTATATGCCATTAAAGAAATTAGAAAGTATCATTCAAATTAAAAAAAAAAAACAAATAAGATCTACATGAATGTAACTTGACAAAACAGCAAGAATTTCAGATATATTCAACATAGCCATGTACAAAGAGAAACTTCTACCTTAACTTTGAAATTCAAAGTTCCTTCTGAGCTTAGGGAGGGTGTTGTGCAGTTCCAGGGAAGAAATAAGTCCAATTACAATCTGTAAAGTTTTCCACTACCAGCAGTAGGCTTTTGATCTGAGATTGCCACACAGGGTTTATGTTCTGTGAAGGGCAGATGTACAAATAAGAAAGCTCTGTACTAAGTCTTGGCAAATGCTATCAAGAAGGTAGGAGGGCCGAGTAACAAGCAAAGTTGATACTATAAAGAAAGTATAAATTTATGTCTCTTTGTCCCAACGAAAATGGCCATATTGAAAAAGATGAAAACTATCACAAGAACAGAAAACTAAACACCGCATGTTCTCACTCACAGGTGGGAATTGAACAATGAGATCACTTGGACACAGGAAGGGGATCATCACACACTGGGTCCTATTGTGGGGAGGTGGTGGGGAGGGATAGCATTAAGAGACATACCTAATGGGTGCAGCACACCAACATGGCACATGTATACACATGTAACAAACCTGCATGTTGTGCACATGTACCCTAGAACTAAAAGTGTAATTAAAAATTTTTTTAAAAAAAAATTAAAAAAAAAAAAGATGTAGAAATGCAAGGTGAAATGCAGAGGGGAGCAGGAGGAGACTCAATTGCAAATTAAATTACAATTGTGTAAATTTTGAGATAACTGTAGCCTTTAAAATATTTATGTAAATATTTTTATCTCTAAATGAAATATTATTCAAAAAAAATTTTCACAGATGTGTCATGGCATTTAGATATTTTGTAGTTAGTATTACATGTCCAGAATAATTATAATTGCAACTGCCTCACAGAACAAAGTAATTATAAAAAGTAGTATTGATTTTTCAGCTAAGAATTTTTAAGTGTCTTAAAACTCTTCATTGAAAAGCTACTTTCTTTGGTAAATTGATTAAGGTCACTCCAGTGACCTGTGAGACGTTTATTAAGCTGTACTATTCCAATGCTTTTTGACGGTGTGTGTAATGATGCTCCTCAAATATCCATGACTGTGGCAGTGAGATCTGGATCATGCTTGAGGGCGTTTTCCTAAAAAGCATGTACGCCGGTTTTTTCAGGCTCCTCTTATTTCTCTTTAATTTTGGACATTTTCAGTATCTTCATTGCTCTGAAAAGTCTAAATGACTGAGTATTAACATCAATTGAGAAAATTATTGTTTCTATAGAAAATATATGTCACAGTGCAACTCTTTAACCTTTCGTTTTTGGGTTGTTTAAAGGTAACATAATTTTAAAAACCAGGATGACTTATTTTTCTACGTGCAGGGAAAATATCAGAGCTACGGGGGTGAATGTGAGTATTACATCTTTAAAGCCAAAAGGAAATTCAAGGAGGCCATCGAGTTGCTTTAGACTCAGCTATAGTTTCATTTCCCTTTTGTTTTAAATTTTGTTTTATACTCAGCAATATTACAGTTTATAGACAGATTTTAAATTTTACTTTATGTATTTTAAATTCTACTTAATGGCAGAAATTTTATTACCAGAATAAAATTGGACTACATTATTCTGCTTTTCAGAAAATAAGAAAAGATTCTTATGACACAACAATATGGTTAATTATTAACCTAAAGACAAAGTCAGAGAACGTAAAAATGAAATAAACCAACATAAACATGAAATTCTACAAATGGAGGGTGATACATAGAGAGAGCTACGATTTATACCAAGGCCTAAAAAAGATGAATAAAAATGACAGGGATTAATTAAGGGGTATGGATTCTCCCTTATGTTAGTTGCTATTTCTACTAATAATGAATAATCTTGTAATAAGTACTGTCACTTTCAACTGTGAGGTAAGTTACACTCATCATGGTTCACATTATTATTTTAATTCTTGATGTCCAAACACATCATTGTGGTTACCTCTCTTTTCCCATACTTTTATTATTGCTTTAGCTTTCAGCACCACCAATCCATTCTGGATTGCTGGAGTGATCTTTTCAAAAATGTAATTTGGGTTAAGTACTCCCTGACATAAAACAATTTAAATTCATATTACATTATATTTGTGACTATGGGCATACTCAAAAACCAGATAAACGTTTCAAGTTATTGTTAGGAAACAAAAGCTAAAACTATGAGTCTGCTAATTTTCCTTCGAGGAATAGGTGTTGAGTTTTATTCCTGGTGGGTAAGTGGCCATGCACTGCAGAAAATCAAAACCAGGCTCACAACTCTAAATTCCTCACAACTCTAAATTCCTCACTGAATTGGCCTTTCTTGCACCCAGGAACAAAAACATCAGAAACGGAGCCCTGTCGCTGTGCCTTTTATAGATATTGCTCCCCTGTGATAGTGAGACAAAAAATGACAACCATTAAACTTTGGCTTGGGCTAGGCTACTTGAGACATGATCTCCCTCTAGTTACGGCTGAACAACAGCCCCAAGTTGCAAGGCTCGGGGATGGGAACAGGCAACTATTAATTCATGGGTTGGGAAGAAGTGAGCACAGATCTTAAAAACTAACAACCCTTCCCCCTCAAATGTGGAAACAGAAACCTTCTGTAGTGAGTAATAAGCTGACAAATAAAGGTTTCAAAGAAAGTGAGAGAAAATAATGGTTTTAAAAAGCCCCAAAAGCTCTCATTATTAATTAAGGTAACTTACAGATCAATTCAACAATAGACTCTGTGTGTGTGTGTGTGTGTGTGTGTGTGTGTATACTATATTGTCTCACTATGTTGCGCAGGCTGGGGTACAGTGAAAACTTAATCTTCAATTTTACAGTGTTGAGACATGGGACGTTTAAGGGATGATTAGGTCATGAATAGATTAATGACAGTATCCTAGGAGTGGGTTAGTTAATGCACCAGTTGGTTCCCGATGAAAGAATAAATTTGGGCTTCTTCCACTCCCTCTCTCATGCACTCTTCCCATTCTGCTTACTGCTGTGGGAAGATGCTGAAAGAAGACCCTTGCCAGATGCTGGTACCTTGATAAGTGACTTCTCAGCCTCCAAAACTACAAGAAATACATTTATTTTCTTTAAAAATTACCCAGTCTGTGGAATGCTCTCATAGCAACATAAATGGAGTAAGACACTGGCCCAGCCAAGTTGGCATATAAAATTAACTATCACAATCACAATCACAAAATCAGAGTAAGCTGGCAGAATACCAGAATACACAGAGGAAAAGAAGGCTTGAGAGACCTTTTTTAAAATTATGTTTTTAAGATTGGAAAGAATAACACCTTTTCTTTCACCCAATTATCTGCAAGATATTTCATGATCTAAAGTAGCAAAATTTGAAAAATTCTTAGAAAGCTACTTAAGAAGTCAAGAGGACAGAGATAATTCATCCTAAGAGATAATCAGTAAAGTGGTGTCTTGTTTGTGAAAACACATGATCTGTCTCTCTCTCTGAAAACTACATGGTGTGAAGACAGGGACTCTGTACGATATATCTACTGCTGTTTCCTCATAATATAATACCATGTCATGTATATATAAGAGTTAAAAATGAAACAAACAAAAAACCCCACAAAACCATAAATGAATGATATAAGAATGTATTGAAAGATAACAAGATGATGTACTCACTAAGGTAATGCCATGTAATACAAAGGGTTAAAATTAAAACAAGTCTAACTATGATGCATGTGCATAGACCAATCAATACCTCCATGTAGAAATTCAATACTACATAAATATTAGACAAATAATGCTGATCAATAGAAAAAAGACTTTATCAAAAAGTTTTAAAATATTTTTAAATGCAATTAATAAAATATTAATATAGCAATTATAAGAAATTGTAAGAATAGCAATTGTAAGCAATTTCAATACATTTGAGCTTTTATATATTCAGGATGTCACGCTGGGCATTTTGCAAACTTAGTCCATTTATTTCTTTAAAATGTACCAGTATTTTGTTAAGATAGATTACAAGATTGCAAGTCCCCACTGAAGAATTCTGACTCATAGATTTGCTGTAGACTTGATAATATGCATTTCTAACAAGGGTCACATTTGAGAACCGCCGATCTATATACATTTTAATATATATATGTATTTTTTTGAGACAGACACTTGCTCTGTCACCCAGGCTGGAGTGCAAAGGCATCATCTCGGCTCACTGCAACCTCTGCCTCCCAGGTTCAAGCGATTCTCCTGTCTCAGCTTCCCGAGTAGTGGGGATTACAGGTGCTTTCCACCATGCCTGGCTAATTTTTGCATTTTTAGTAAAGACAGAGTTTCACCATGTTGGCCAGGCTGTTCTCAAACTCTCAACCTCAGGAGATCCACCCGCCTTGGCCTCCCAAAGTGCTGGGATTACAGGCATGAGCCACCACGCCCGGCCAATACAACAATTTTTAAAGCTGCTTTAAGATCAATTTTAAAAGCCACATTGCTTTCTTCCATAAAGTATGCTTAGTTTCAAGATATTATTAAGAATTCTCAAAATATTCCATTCTATTTTATATCACCTAGGATTTTGAAAAAAGTAATCACTATAATATTTCACATAAAAATCCATATTCGCTTATTTTGCCTTTATTAATATTTTAAAATTATGCAAATCTACAATTGATTATTAGTTTTATGGTCTTATCAAGGCTTTTGTTTTCCCTATTGATAATGTGTTTTATTTGTGATACTGTATTTTATTATTCTTTGAATTAATTCTTTNGGATGAGTAGTGATATCCTTTATATCATTTTTTATTGCATCCATTTGATTCTTCTCTCTTTCCTTCTTTATTAGTCTGGCTAGCAGTCTATTTTGTTGATCTTTTTAAAAATCCAGCTCCTGTATTCACTGATTTTTTGAAGTGTTTTTCGTGTCTTTACCTCTTTCAATTCTGCTCTGATCTTAGTTATTTCTTGTCTTCTGCTTGCTTTTGAATTTATTTGCTGTTGCTTCTCTAGTTCTTTTAATTTTGATGTTAGGCTGTCCATTTTAGGTCTTTCCTACTTTCTCTTAAAGGCATTTAGTGATATAAATTTCCCTCTACACACTGCTTTAAATGTGTCCCAGAGATTCTGGTACGTTGTGTCTTCATTCTCATTGGTTTCAAAGCACAGCTTTATTTCTGCCTTCTTTTCGTTATTTGCCCAGTAGTCATTCAGGAGCAGGTTGCTCCTTTTCCATGTAATTGTGTGGTTTTGAGTAAGTTTCTTAATCTTCAGTTTTATTTTGATTGGTCTGAGAGACTGTCATGATTTCCGTTCTTTTGCATTTGCTGGGCACAATGCCTATAATCTCAGCACTTTGGGAGACCGAGGTGGGAGCATCGCTTAAGCTCAAGAGTTTAAGACCAGCCTGGGCAACAGGGGGAAAACCCATCTCTACAAAAAATTTTTCTAAAAATTAGCCAGGTACGGTGACATGTGCCTATAGTTCTAGTTACTTGCTATTTAAGAACTTAGGAATTTTTCACTGGAATTCATGTAAAGAAAGACCATGGGTATTTGTAATGGATTTAGCATTCATCATTTGACTCACCCCTAGAACCATAACTTTACTAATGATTTTTTCAGATATTACTCAGCTCAGAACTGAGCCTAACCAGCAACGCATCCTCAACCATTCAGTGGTCTTTTGTTCTGCTCTGTTCCTCCTGAAAGTCCATTACTCTCAGAAAGTGATAAAAACTTGCATTTCTTTTTCTTTTTTCTTCCTAGAGACAGGGTCTTGCTCTGTCACCCAGGTTGCAGTGCAGTGGTGCGATCATGGCTCACTGCAGCCAAAAACCCCTGGGCTCAAACAATCCTCCCACCTCAGCCTCCCACGTAGCTGGGACTACAGACATTTGCCCCTATGCCCAGCTAACTTCTTTCTTTTTTATTGTACAGATGGGATCTTGCTATGTTGCCCAGGATGATGTTAAACTCCTGGTCTCAAGTGATCTTTCTGCCTCAGCTTCCCAAAGTGCTGGGATTATATGCAGGTGGGAGCCACCTGTGTTCAACCCCTATTTTCTTTCTTTTTTTTTCTTCTGGAGACAGAGTCTTGCTCTGTCACCCAGGCTGGAGTGCAGTGGCACGATCTCAGCTCACTTCATCCTCCACCTCCCTGGTTCAGGCAATTCCCCTGTCTTAGCCTCATGAATAGTTGGCATTACAGGTGCATGCCACCATGCCCGGCTAATTTTTTGTATTTTAGTAGAGACAGGGTTTTGCCATGTTGGCCAGGCTGGTGTCAAACTCCTGACCTCAGGTGATCTACCCGTCTCGGCCTCCCAAATTGCTGGAATTACAGGCATGAGCCACGGCACCTGGCCCCCTTTTAAAATAATGATTTTATTGAAATATGATTAACATATCATACAATTTATTTATGAAAGTATGCAATTCAGGCTGGGTGCCGTGGCTAATTCCTATCATGCTAAGACTTTGGGAGGCTGAGGGAGGTGGATCACTTGAGTTCAGGAGTTTGAGAGTAGCTTGGGCAACAAGACTAAACAGCATCTCTATTAAAAATACAAAAATTAGCTGGGTGTGCTGGCTCATGCCTGTAGTCCCAACTACTCGGGGACATGAGGCTGTTAGGTCACTTGAGCCCAGAAGGCATAGGTTGCAGTGAGACCAGATGGTGCCACTGCACTACAGCGTGGGTGACAGAAGGAGACCTTGTCTCTAAATAACTAAAGAAAAAAGAAAGTTTGCAGTTAAATGGTTTTTAGAATATTCAAAGAGCTGTATATTCCTCACCACAGTCACTTTTAGAAGTGATTGCCCACTTACAAGTTACCCATTTATGAGTGAGAAACCCTCACTTACTAGCTGCTACCTCCTACTTCCTCCACATTCCCGTGTCTTTATAGACAACCACTGATTTATTTTCTGTCATTGTAGTTTTGCCTAATCTGGACCTTTTATAGAAATAGAATTGTACAATATGTGAGCTTTTGTAGTTTGCTTTTTTTTCCCCCTTAGCACAATATTTTCAAATTTCTTTCATATCATGGTGTGTATCAGTATTCTTTTCCTTTTGTAGTTGAATAATAGCTTATGTTTATACATTCATCAGTTGATGGACATTTGTGTTGTTTCTGTGTATTGACTATCATGAGTAATACTGCTATGAACAAGCATATACAAGTTTTAGTGTGAATATATATTTTTATTTCTCTTGGATTTACACCCAGGAGTGAAATTGTTGCATTATGTGATAACTATACATTCAGCCTTTGAGAAACGGTCACATTGTTTTTCAAAGTGGTTACACCAGTCAGGCATAGTGGCTCACACCTTTAATCTCAGGTATTTGAGAGACTGAGTTTGGAGGACTGCGTTAGCCCTGGAATTGAGGACCAGCCTGGGCAACATAGGGAGACAATATATTGATTTTTAAAAAACTCAAATGACAAGAAAAGAAACACATTGATTACACCATTTTATGTTCCCACCAGTAATGTGTGTGGGTTCTAATTCTTCCACATTCTCGCCAACTTGTTTTTTTCTTTCTTTTTTTTTTTTTTTGTGTGTGTGTGTGTGTGTGTGTGTGTGGAAACAAAACCTTGCTCTGTCATGCAGGCTGGAGTGCAGTGGTATGAATATGGCCAGTGTAGCCATCATCTCCCAGGCACAAGTGATCCTCTCACCTGAGCCTCCCAAGTAGCTGGGTCTTACAGCTGAATGCCATCATGTGTGGCTGATTTTTACATTTTTTTGGTGGAGATTAGGTTTTGACATGTAGCCTAGGTCTGTGTCAAACTCCCGAGCTCAAGTGATCTGCCTGCTTCCACTTCCCAATGTGCTGGGATTACAGGTGTGTGCCACCACACCCGACTGGTGTAACCACTTTGGAAAACAGGCACTGAGCCCAGTCTTCACCAATATACCAATATTTGTTATATCTTATTTTTACTTACTATTTTGTATTTTAAAAACCTTAGATTTTTTGTCTTAATAATTATAATAACAGACAATTTTGTAGTAAAGTCCCCCAAAAAAGTATTTGTTGTTTAACTGAAATAGTTTTTTTTTTTAACCTGGACATATATTTTGTCATTTTCATTTTGTTTTTAGTTTTTATTAAAAATTTTTTTTTTATATTTTTTATTTTAATAGCTGTTTGGGAAACAGGTGGTATTTGGTTCCATGAATAAGTTCTTTGGTTTTGACTTCTGAAATTTTGTAGTACCCCACATTACCCATTAAATTGTATATTAAGTCTTTATAAAATCATTAATAAATTAAAGACTTCAGTAAAATGGAAATTTTATTTTAACTTGCAACCTGAGAAATAACTGTCAAAAAAAATTAGAGAAATTACCACATTAAAGTCTTAAAATTTTGAACCTAACAATGAACACTCAGGTGCACCTAAGAACCACCAGCCCACTCAAGGTGAACAAAACTAATGAGAAAGCAAAATAAAACCAAGAAAACCAAATTCAGGATTATTCGGTATTCTATAATGCTGTTTTATCTTGGGAGTCACAGGAAATGGTTATTATTATTATTATTATTATTATTATTATTATTTTGATATGGAATCTCTGTCACCCAGGCTGGAGTGCAGTGGTGCAATCTCAGCTCACTGCAACCTCCGCCTCTCAGGTTCAAGTGATTCTCCTGCCTCAGCCTCCAGAGTAGTTGGGATTACAGGCATGTTCCACCATGCCTGGCTAACTTGTGTAATTTTATTAGAGACAGAGTTTCACCTTGTTGGCCAGGCTGGTCTCAAACTCCTGACCTCAAGCAGTCCACCTGCCTTGGCCTCCCAAAGTGCTGGAATTACAGGCATAGGCCACTGCACTCAGCTGAAAATAATTAATTTTATGCACATTCCAAGTCAGAATACATTCTATTTTTGAGTATTTGATGACTTCAGGATACTGTGTTAACTCTTAATTGAATTAATACAAGTTTAGATGTAAAGGTCATGTTTATGTTGACTAAAAATTATTAATGTTTTGTGTATATGAAAGTAGTAATGTCATAGTTTTTATACTTGTAGAATACTTTGAAATATATATTAGCTAATATTTTATATTCATTTTGGGTTTTCACATTATTGTTAGACAGATCCACGGAAAACTAATGCTTTGTGAACACCCCAATCTTAAGCATTTTGCTGGATGCATTCATAAATATTTTATTTAAAAAGAACATTAATTGAAGTTTTACACCATTTTATGATTCATCAAACACAGCAACTGAATACTGGCATATAGCAACATTACAGAGGTTAGTCTAAGATAAAACTCATAAAAGGGTAAAAGGAAGGAAAGGAGAAAGGATATCAGGCTGTATAAAGATTTTAAAAACAGGCCAGGCGAGGTGGCTCACACCTGGAATTTCAGCACCTTGGGAGGCCGAGGCGGGCAGATCACGAGGTCAGGAGATCGAGACTCATCCTGGCTAACATGGTGAAACCCTGCCTCTACTAAAAGTACAAAAATTAGCTGGGTGTGGTGGCGCGCACCTGTAGGTCCAGCTACTCAGGAGGCTGAGGCGGGAGAATCACTTGAACCTGAGAGTCGGAACTTGCAGTGAGCCGAGATCACAGCACTGCACTTCAGCCTGGGCAACAGAGCAAGACTCCATCTCAAAAATAAACAAATAAATAAAATAAAATAAAGATTTCAAAAACAAACTTCATATGTCTGAACCTTTGCCTGGAGTTTCATGTTTTGTGTAAAGCATTTTGTAAGCAGAGGACTCATGAGTGCTATAAGGCACCTAGTACACTACAATGGCACAGATGTGGCAGATACTCAATGAAATGATTTTTACTTCTGGTATATGTTATCTTCATTGTCCATTTATTAAACTAGTGAAAATCAGCCAATAGATGGAGTGATATTAACCTGTAAAACTTCGAAGATCCCATCCAAGCTTAGTGTCCTCTGAAGTTCTCCGTAATTTATTGTCCGTTCCAACCAACATTTAGCATAAGCTACAGCTTATATTGTTAATCATCCTTCTGTGTTTATGTGCTGACTTGCAAATAAATGGACCTAGGTGGCCTTTATCTTCACAGCCCTAATAGTACCTACATAATTTAATAACTTTGTTATAAAACTGATGTTTCATAAAATTATGTCTCAACTAAGTTCTGGTAAAATAATTACATATTTTTGCTTAACCTTTTCTGACTATCCATTGCCTGCTGAATACAGTAAGTTCTTATTTAGTGTGAAGATTTAATACATTCTTGAAAACTGTGGCCTGTAATTAAACCGTTTTACCATTTTACCATAGCCTAATTGATAGAAATAGTTAATTTTCTATGGCATATTTCTGGTCACAAAAACATCCCCAAAGTTAGAAGGGCCCAAAACACTTACAGTATTAAACACTGAAATAAATGTGAGCTCTACATACATTTAAGAAAAAATAGGTCGGGCGCGGTGGCTCATGACTGTAATCTCAGCACAGGAGGATCACTTGAGGTCAGTAGATCGAGAGCAGCCTGGGCAACGTGGCAAAACTCTGTCTCCCCTAAAAATACAAAAAATTAGCCGGGTGTGAGGCTGAAGCAGGAGAATCGCCTGAACATGGGGGGAAGTGGAGGTGGCAGTGAGCTGAGATCGAGCCACTGCACTCCAGCCTGGGTGACAGAGCAAGACATCATTTCAAAAAAAAAATAAATAAATAAATAAAAATACATACATAAGTAAATAAATAAAAGAAAAATTAATTAAAATGTTACCAGGGCCACCCTGATGAAATAACTGTGAAAGTTCTTTTTCTTACTGCGTTTCTTTAGTTTCTTTATTTTATTTGTAGGCACAGCTATATAAAGAAACCAGATGGCCCAACAGCGCCACAGTTTCTCCACCCCTGACCAGATATCAGGAGGAGGTAGGATCCCCAACCAGCACAAACTTTAACAGGTGACCCCTAGTTGCTTTTAGATCTTTTTTTTTATTCTTTTTTTTTTTTTTAAGACAGAGCCTTACTCTGTCACCCAGGCTTGGGTGCAGGGACACCATCTCGGCTCACTGCAACCTCCGGCTCCCAGGTTCAAGCGATTCTCCTCCTCAGCCTCCCAAGTAGCTGGGATTACAGGTGTGTACCACCTTGCCTGGCTAATTTTTGTGTGTGTGTGTGTGTTCTTTTTGATAGAGACCAGGTTTCACCACGTTGGCCAGGCTGGTCTCTAACCCCTAACCTTAGATAATCCACTCACCTTGGCCTACTAAAGATGTATGTTTATGCACTGAACCTGTGCCCCTAGAGTCCCACCCTGCCCAGTTCTGAAAAACCGCTGATAAAATTGTGTATTAATTCTAGTGATATTCTAGTGACATTTTCGTGAATCCTTTTTTTTTTTTTAAATAGAAAATTATTTCATTTGCTATAATGACAGTTCTACTTTTATTTTACAATCTGGACAATTTTTTTCTGTTGTAGAATTTCCCTGGCTAATACCTCCAGTACAATGCTGAATAGAGTGGTTAAAGTGGAAACTCTTGACTTCTCAAACTTTCAGGTAAAGAAGCGCAAGTCTGTCACCATTAAGTATGACATTAGCTGTAGGTTTTTCATAGATACCTCTTAGTGGGTCTCAGAATTTTCTTCTATTAGTGGTTTGCTGGGGGTTTTGTCAGGAAAGGATGCTATTTGTAACTTCCTCTGTACCTATGTAAAGGATCGCTTTTTGTTCTTTACTAACATTGGGCATTATCTGGATTGAATTTTAAATACTAAGTCACAGCTACATTTACGAAACAATCACATTTGTTCTTGGTGTATATTCATATTTTATGTGCATGGATTTTGCATGCTAAAGTTTTCTGAGGCTGTATTTGTCTACATGAATATGGCACATTTGCCCACAGACCTTCTGTTTATACTTGTGTCTGGCCTTAGTATTACTGTACTCTAGAATGAATTGGAAAATGTTCCCTCTATTTCATTTTTTGGAAGTATTTTCTGCTGAAGAATTAGTATTAATTATTTATTGAATATTGGTAGAACGTTTTATATAGTTTATTTTTCCCTGGACTTTTCTTTGTGAAAATATTTTAAATGAAGGTTTTTGCTTTACTTGGGTGACAATTCATAATATATAAATATTTATTTTCAGTTTATGTTTATAATTTTTACATGCAAGATATTAATTTCTAATTTATAACATTCCATGTGTAATAGATTTTCTAGGCTGTTAACATGAAAAAGTCAGAAATAATAGAGAGTGAGGCTTCAGCCCAATCAATGAATGACCCAAAGTCTGTCTATTGTAGGACGGATCATTTAAATATGATGTTGTCCTTAATGTTTGCATTTATTATGTGAGGAAAATAAGTTGCTGAATCTAAAGGAAATTAGTAAAACTACCAGTTAACTTTGGATTTTCTCAAGAGGGCAAACCAAGTAGACCTTCTAATTTTTGTTGATACTTACATAAGACAGAAACATAGTTTTTAATTAGAACAAACAGTATGCCACTTGAAGAATGATATAAAGATGAAAATTTGATGAATAATTTTACTAGTACTTGCTTAGTGCTTGCAATATGTTAGGCAAGATTCTAAGCCTATAAATATATACCTCATGTATAATTGTTTAAAATAAGGATACCACAGATTGATGAGCAGTGAAAAACCGACATATTCTCAATCTTAGTAACTTTAAAACTGTCATAAAAATTTACTGTTTTGATTTACAATAACTAAATGTACATAAAACTATTAACTTCTTTAGAAAGTTTGATTTGGCATGGAGATAAATTGTTGCACAATTGAAAAGTAACCATAGACACATTATTATCAAATGCCAAACAAAAGCATTTAAAAAAAGATTAGGACTAAAAGATGCCATAGAATTTGTCACAACAAAAATACAACAGAGCACACTTTTAGACACTGTGATATGTTAATAAAAACTACCAATGTATAAACACAGGCCAGTGTGCTCATCATTATATGAAAAAATTTTAGAACTAGTAAACGAAGTCACTAGGTTTGCAGGATACTATATCAATGTACAAAAAATCAATTGCATTTTTATACCCCAACAACAAATATCTGGGAAAAATCAAGAAGACAGTTACATTTACCGTAACATCTAAAATAATAAAGTGTTAGGTTGTTAATGACAAAAACCACAATTATATTCGCACCAACCTAACACTTAGAAATAAATAAAGAAGGTAAAAGATTTGTACAACAAAAACTGTAAACTATTAGTGGAGGAAATTATAGAAAAAACAAATTTAAAAATACTTAGTGCTCATGGATTAGAAAAATTAGTATTAAAACATTCATACTGGTCAGGCACGGTGGCTCATGCCTGTAATGCCAGCACTTTGGGAGACTGAGGCGGGTAAATCATGAGGTCAGGAGATTGAGACCATCCTGGCCAAAATTGTGAAACTCTGTCTCTGCTAAAAATACAAAAATTAGCTGGGTGTGGTGGCACATGCCTGTACTACCAGCTACTCGGGAGGCTGAAGCATGAGAATCACTTGAGCCTAGGAGGTGGAGGTTGCAGTGAGCTGAGATTGCGCCACTGCACTCCAGCCTGGTGACCGAGTGAGACTCCATCTCAAAAAAACAAGACCAAGAAAAAAAAAAAAAAA
>NC_037677.1:41213295-41228376 GCF_003255815.1 Theropithecus gelada
AGAAGTTCTTACTCAGATAAGGAGTTCTAGATAAACATGGTGAACTGAAAACAAGAAATTCACTGTGCAAATGAGTTTAAGCATGGTACAGAATTAAACAGTTCTGAACTCACTGAGTGAAATCACCTTATCTGAATCTTCAGTGGGTTTTGTAATCCTCATTTAGAGCAGTGAGCTTATTTGACATAGGAACACAGTATTTACTATAGGGTGTTAACACTTATGGCCTTTCACAGTATGACAGGTTTCATATCTGTATGTAATTCATATCTGTATTTCATATCTGTAAACCTAACACTATCGGTAGGTTTCATGTTAACTGAGTGATACAGCATTTTCTTAAAAACACTGAAAGGGAACAAAAAAAGGCAGGGCATCTATAGGTACAGAATACATATAGGCATAACTCATTTTTTTGAGCCCTGCAGATACTGCAGTTTTTACAAATTGAAGATTTGTGGCAATCTTTTGTCAAGCAAGTCTGTGGTGCCATTTTTCCAACAACACATGCTCACTTTGGTTCTCGGTGTCACATTTGGTTACTCTTAGAATATTTCAGACTTTTTCATGATTATTATATGTGACCTCAGATGACCTGAGATCAGTGAGCTTCGATGTAACTGTTGAATTTGTTTTGGACTCCATGAACACACCCATATAAGATGGCAAACCTCATTGGCAAATGTTGTGTGGTCTGATTGCTCCACCAATCAAGTGGTTTCCCATCGCTTCCTCTCCTAAGGCCTCCCTAGTCTCTGAGACACAATATTGAAATGAGGCCAGTTAACAGCCCTCCAGTGGCCTCTAAGTGTTCGTGTAAAAGAGAGTTGCAGTCTGCTCACTTTAAATCAAAAGATAAAAATGATGAAGCTTAGTGAGGAAGACATTTTGGCAGCTGAAAGCTAGGCCAGTTTGCCAGGTGGTGAATGCACAGGGAAAGTTATCAAAGGAAATGAGAAGTGCTGCTCCAGTGAACCCACAGATGATAAAAAAGCAAAACAGCCTTATTGCTGATAGAGAAACTTTGGTCTGGAGAGAAGATCAAACCAGTCACAACATTCCAGTAAGTCAAAGCTTAATCCAGAACAAGGCCCTAACTCTTCAATTCAGTGATGGCTGAGAGGAAGTGAGTAAGCTGCAAAAGAAAAGCTGAAAGCTAGCAGAGGTTGGCACATGAGGTTTAAAGAAAGACACAGTCTCTGTAATATAAAAGTGCAAAGTGAAGCAGCAAGTGCTTGGTGTAAGAACTGCGAGTTCTTCAGAAGATCTCTCTAAGATAATTCATGAAGATGGCTACACTCAAAAAACAGATTTTTAATGTAGGCAAAACAGCCTTACATGCCATCTAGGACTGCTAGCTAGAGAAAATTCTATTACTGGCTTCAAGGCTTCAAAGGACAGGCTGAGACTCTTGTTAGGGGCTAATGCAGCTGGTGACTTTAATTGAAGCCATTGCTCATTTACTATTCCAAAAATTCTAGGGCCCTTAGCTATGCTAAATCTGCTCTGCATGTGCTCTTATCAGTGTGGCACAATAAAGCCTGGATGACGGCACATCTCTTTATAGCATTGTTCACTGAATATTTTAAGCCTACTTTTGAGACCGACTGCCCAGAAAAAAAAGTTCTTTTCAAAATATTACTGCTCATTAACACTGCACCCAGTCCCTCAGAGCCCTGAAGGAGGTGTACAAAGAGATGAATGTCGTTTTCATGCCTGCTAATGCAACATCCATTCTGCAGCCCATGGATCTAGGAGTAATTTCAAGTCTTATGATTATTATTTTTTTCTATTTTGAGAAAGTCATCTCACTGTTGCTCAGGCTTGAGTGTAGTGGCACAATCACAGTTCACTGCAGCCTCAAACTTCTCAGGCTCAGGTGATCCTCCCACTTCAGCCTGCTGAATAGCTGGGACCACAGGTGGTGCGCCAGCACGCCTGGCTAATTTTTGTGGGGTTTTTTTATAGAGATATTTTGTTTCCATGTTGCCTAGGCTGGTTTCAAACTTCTGGACTCAAGCAGTCTGCTCACCTCGGCCTTCTTCGGTGCTTGGAATTACAGGTGTGAGCCACTGCCCTCAGCCTACAAGTTTTATTCTTTAGGAAGTGTATTTTGTAGGCCGGGCGCAGTGTCTCATGCCTGTAATCCCAGCAATTTGGGAGGCCAAGGCAGGCAGATCACAAGGTCAGGAAATCGAGACCAGCCTGGTCAACATGGTGAAACCCCATCTTTACTAAAAACACAAAAATTAACTGGGCGTGGTGGTGTGCACCTGTAATCCCAGTTACTTGGGTGTCTGAGGCAGGAGAATCACTTGAACCAGGGAGGCGGAGGTTCCAGAGAGCCGAGATCGCACCACTGCACTCCAGCCTGGCAACAGAGCAAGACTCCGTCTCAAAAAAAGAAAGAAATACATTTTGTAAGGCCATAGCTGCCAGAGATAGTGATTCCTCTGAAGGATCTGGGCAAAGTAAATCAAAAACCTTCTGGGAAAGATTTACTGTTCTAGGTGTCATTAAGAACATTTGCGATTCATGGGAAGAGAACAAAATATCATTAACAGGACTGGAAAAAGTTGATTCCATCTTTCATTGGTGAGTTTAAGGGGTTCAAGATTTTAGTGGAGGAAAGAACTGCAGATGTGGTGGAAATAGCAAGTGAACTAGAATTAGAAGTGGAGCCTGCTGGCTGGACACAGTGGCTCATGCCTATAATTCCAGCAGTTTGGGAGGCCGAGGTGGGTGGATCACCTGAGGTCAGGAGTTTGAGACCAGCCTGACCAACACAGAGAAAGCCCATCTCTACTAAAAATACAAAATTAGCCAGGCATGGTGGTGCATACCTGTAATCCCAGCTACTTTTGAGGCTGGGGCAGGAGAATCGCTTGAACCCAGTGGGTGGAGGTTGTGATGAGCCGAGATCCTATCATTGCACTCCAACCTGGGCAACAAGAGTGAAATTCTGTCTCAAAAAAAAAAAAAAAAAAAAAAAAAAGTGAGTGGAGCCTGCAGAGGGGTCTTCATGATCAAATGTGAACAGGTAAGGAGTTGCTTCTTACAATGAGGAAAGAAAGGGGTCTCTGAAATGAAATCTACTCCTGGTGAAAATATCGTGAATATTGTTGAAATGACAAAAGATTTAGAATATTCCATAAATTTATTTCATAAAGCAAAGGCAGGCTTTTGTAGGATTGACTACGATTTGGAAAGAAGTTCCACTGTGTATAAAATGGTATCCAATAGCATCATACCTCCCAGAGATCTTTTGTGAAAGAAAGATTCAACATAACTTTTAAATGCATTGGGAAACGAAGACATTTGTGTAACTTCACTTTATACTTCCATGATTGTGGAGGTCTGGAACGAACCTACAGTATCTCCCACAGATGTCTGTATGCCACTAAGGTTTAAACTTAAATTTCCGTCATCAGATTAGATTCAATTTGTGATAAATTGAGCAGATTACTAGAGTATTAAAAATTTTGCCAATTCACTAATTCCTATTCTGTGTAGCATTTTTAGTTTCTTAAAAAAACTATCCTCGCCACTGTAACCCGTAACCCTCCCGTCACCACCTGTGATACAATCTTCCAAGCTTTATGGTAGTAACCTATTTTTTTAATTTTGCCAATATTATAATTTTGAGAAATGTGAAGTCCGTGACTGTATGTGTCTTTATACTAATAATGCTGTTTTGATTGTGTGTGTATCACCTGCCCTCTGACCCACAAATCCCACAGTCTCGCGGGCAGCTGTGCTTACTCTCCCCTTCCTGTGCTCCATGGTTATACATGGTTCTCCATTGATTAGAACTAAGCATTAGGGAAGTTGTTCTCATTGCGCGTTGTAGTCCCCGCCTATTGGTATTTGTAGTTTGTTTACATTGCTACTAATTTGATACCATGAAGAATGGTTTTTGTACCTAATTCTCAAGTACCTTTTATTTGTTTGCAATAGTGTTCTTCTGAAACATGATCAATAGGTTCATGAGGAAGTTGTAGAAATTCTTCAGGAGAATTCTGAGCCCTTCTCTGGGATTTAGTGAAGTGCTATTGAATAGAACTAAATATAATGTGAGTCATTCACATGATTTACAGCTTTCTAGTTATAATATTATAATATACAGGGAAACAAGTGAAAATCATTTTAGTGGCAATACTTTAAAATATTTCAATGTGTAATCAATATAGAAATTATTGATGGGATATTTGGAATACTTTTTGTGCTGAGTTTTCAAAAGTCAATGTCTGTTGTTCACTTACAGAACATCTGAATTTGGACTGGCCACATTTCAAGTGTCACATGTGTCTAGTGTTTGTTGTGCTGGACTTTGTAAGCCTAGAATTTGTTTCCTAATGATAGTTTTCCCATATTTAAGTTTATAGCCAATAAATTACCCTTATGTTAGGTTTTTATTTTAAAAGCTCCCTTTAAAGTCTTCCCCCTGCTTTTTTTTTTTAAACACAAGGTCTCTTTCTGTGACCCAGGCTGGAGTGTAGTGGTAGAATTATAGCTCATCGTAACCTTAAATTCCTGGACTCAAGCAATCCTCTTGCTTCAACCTCCAGAGTAACGAGGACTACAGATACGCACCACCACACCTGATTTTATTTATCTTTTTATGTAGGGATAGGTTGTTTCTATGTTGCTCAAGCTGGTCTTAAAATCCTGGGCTCAAGCAATTCTACTTCAGCCTCCCAAAGTGGTGGGATTATAAGTGTGGGTCACCTCATTTTACCTATGTTTTGTTTGTAAAACAGATCACAAATATTGGAACACAGGAAATACTATTTTTATTAAAAGCCAAATAAACGCTAAGATAATAGATATGCACCTTAATGTTTTTTACAGGTGTTGAAGAAGAAGAAAAGGTTGCAGAGATGCATAAAATGAAGTCTACAACCCAGGCGAATCAGATGAACGTAGAAGCTGTAGAAATGGCAACACTCAGAAAAAACAGTTGAGGACAATTTCTGCTTTTGCTATCTTAAAGGCAATTTTATAAAAGATACATGATATAATAGAATTTTCTAATGTTATGCCATTGACTTAACAGTCATATAACACACATTTTCACAAACTGAATGGATGAGGAATAACCTTACTTTTTCCACTTCTAGTTAGGAGGAACCCAAGAAATACACCAGAGTAGGACCATCTTAAAGACAATAATGCAAGAAATCAGACATTTCTCTCTCCTTTTGTGTCATTTTAAAAGTCACATATTTAGTATACTTTTCATTTTGGCCCTTTGGATCGGCGTCAGGTTTAGAATTTCTTACATGTGAATAGGGTGCTGTAGTATTAAGTAATTGTAAAATCACATATTATAAACGATCATGTATGTCTTTATTAAGGCACAATAAGGTAGTGATGGTTTTGGTTTTTAATCTTACAATTTAATGACATTTATCTGCTTTTCACCTGCCCCAGGGAAAGCTTTACAAAACCCCACAGGGGTGCCTGTACCGTATGAGAAGATGCTACAAGACCAGTCAGCTTTGATAGGACGGGGCTTCCAGATGGTTTTGCCTTTAAACACCCTGAGAATTGTGATCTTGCAACCCTGAAATGGATTTTGCAGAACACAGTCGGGATTTCATTTATTATCCTTAGATATTTATATAAACCAAGAAGAGTTCATTGAGCTGAGAAAGTAGAGACTTGTTTTTTGTTTTCAGATCAGCTGCTTGTTTTCTATGTAAGATCACAGATCTGCCCCCACTTCCAAGCATTCTGAGTAGGATTAATTGACCTCATGTCACTGAATAGGCATGGTGTTTTTGGGCACAGTTTTGGGTGTTCATGCACGTGAACACACACATTTTGTTTTCTGTTAACCTTTGTTTTATTTTCATTGTAGTGAAAAGATTAATTTTTAGCAGCTTTATTGAGGTATAATTGATGCACCATGAAAATCACCCATCTGAAGTATTTAATTCACTGATAGTAAATTTACAGTCTTAAAACTTTTTAAAAATGATTTTACAACCATCATCACAATCTAATTTTAGGATGCTTTTATTACCCCTGTCTCTGAATTATGATATAGAAATTGAATATATAGTGTGTTTCTATTGAAATTAGTTTTTTTTTCACTGAAGATAATTCACCTCAGGCTCATTGGACTTGTTGCGTGTATCAATAGCTCCTTTTTATTGCTGAGCATTAAGTATTCTCTGAACATACCACCTGTTTATCTCATCATCACTTGATGATTCTGTTGTTTTCATTTTTTGCTGTTATGAATAATGCTGCAGTGACCATACTTGAGCAAGTTTTTGTCTGGACATATACCTGAATATCTCTTGTATGTGTACCTAGGAGTATAATTTCCAGGAATAGGGTACATTTGCACTGAACTTTTAAGAAGCTGACCAGTTGTTTTCCCAGGTGGCTGTACCATTTTATATTCCAGCAGCACATTATGAGTGTTCAGATTCTCCACATCGCTGCCAACTTACTGTCTTCTTGATGTTAGCCATCGTAATAGGTGTGAAGTGGTATTTCATTTTGGTATTTTTTTCTTTTGTTTTATATTTCTCCAGTGACTATTGATGTTGTGTAACCTTTCACTTTTTCTTTTTTAAACAGGGTCTCACTCTGTCACTCAGGTTAGAGTCCAGTGGCATGATCTGGGCTCAGTGCAGCCTCAACCTTCCTGGCTCAGGTGATCCCCCTGCCTCAGGTCTTGAGTAGCTGGGACTACAGGTGTGCGCCATCATACCTGGCTAATTTTTGAAATTTTTTTTTTTTTTTTGGGAGAGATGGGGTTTCCTCAGTGTTGCCCAGGTTGGTGTCAAACTCCTGGGCTCAAGCAATCCACCTGCCTAGGCTTCCCAAAGTGCTTGGATAACAGGTTTGTGTTATCTTTCAGTGTGCTTATTGGTCATTTACGTATATTTTTTGGAATAATGTCTATTTAGATCATCTTCCCATTTTAAAATTGGGTATATCTTTTTATTACTGAGTCAGAAGAGTGTTTTACGTGGTCTCAATATAAGTCCCTAATGGATTGATGATTAAAAAAAAAATGTGTGTGTGAGACAGGATGTCACTCTTTCATGCAGGCTGTGGTGTAGGATTTGGGAATATTTTCTCCAATTCTAATAATTCTACATTATTCTTAATATATAAGTTGTCTTCTACCTTCCTTGGTAGTATCGTTTTGAGGCAGAAAAGTTTTTAATTTTGAGAGAAACCAGATTATTCTCTTGGCACTTGTGCCTTTGACTTCACTTTTTTTTTTTTTTTTTTTTCCTGAGGTGGATTTCACTCTGTCGCCCAGGCTAGAGTGCAGTGGCATGATCTCGGCTCACTACAACCTCTGCCTCCTGGGTTCAAGCAATTCTCCTGCCTCAGCCTCCCGAGTGTCTGGGACTATAGGCGCGTGCCACCATGCCTGGCTAAGTTTTTGTATTTTTAGTAGAGATGGGGTTTCACTGTATTAGCCAGGATAGTCTCGATCTCCTGACATCGTGATCCACCTGCCTTGGCCTCCCAAAGTGCTGGGATTACAGGCATGAGCCACCGCATCCAGCCTTGACTTCCTATTTAAGAAACCATTGCCTATCCCAAAGGCATGAAGATTTTATTTTGTTTTACTTTTATTATGTGTGACATGTCTATGTAAGTGTCTGCCCATTTAAAAACTGTGTTCTTCTTCTTTTACAAGTTATAGGAGTCCTCCATATGTTCTGGATGCAAGTCTTTTATCAGAACTAAGATTCTGCACATATTGTTGCTGTCTGGCTAGTTGTTTCATTTTCTTGGTGGTGTCCCTTATAGTTCAAAAGCTTTTGTTTTGGAGAAATTCAGTTTTTCAAGTTTTCCTTTTATTACTATGCTCTTGGTGTTGTATCTAGAGAATCTTTGTCCAACCTAAGGTCACAAATGTTTAAACTCAGATTTTCTTCCTGAAATTTATAGTTTGATCTGTTATGTTTAGGGTAAGATCCATTGTAAGTTATTTTTTGCACATATTGTGAGGTAAGAGTTTAAAGTCATCATTTTGCACATGATGTACCAGCAGCATCTGTTGAAAAGGCCATTCCTTCTCCACTTACTTACCATAAAACCTTTTTCAGAAATCAACTCATGGGCTCAAGTAATCCACTCAACTTGGCCTCCCAAAGTGCTAGAATTACAAGCATGCAGCACTGTGCCTGGCACTAGTTTGTATATTAAGGGATTTATAGCTTATATGTTTCTTTAAGCGCTTTAACCTGTCTTTAGGTTATATGTGGGGCCCAAAAATTTTAATCTGTGAAACACAATTTTACATTGTTGAAAAATAGTTGATGTCTCTGGGCTTAACCTCTTGCAGAGGATGAGAGCCAGTTGTCAGTTGTGTTCTATCTGAATTTTCACTGTTGCAGATCCTGGCATCGTGGGGCTTTTAACTGTGCTTTCACATGAGTTCAAAAAAATATCTTCCGGCTCAGTGTGATGACTCATGCCTGTAGTCTCAGCACTCTGGCAGCCTGTGGCATGTGGATTGCTGGAGCCAAGGAGTTAGAGACCAGCCTGGGCAACATAGCAATACTCCACCTCTATAAAAAATACAAAAATTGGACAGGTGTGGTGGTGCATGTCGGTCGCCTCAGCTACTCAGGAAGCTGAGGCAAGAGGGTCACTTGGGTTCAGGAATTGGAGGCTGAAGTGAGCTAGGATTACACCATTGCACTCCAGCCTGGGCAACAGGGCAAGATTCTATCTTTAAAAAATAAAAATGTATATTTTACAGTGACTTTCAGGTTTAAGATTTATCCAGAAACACAGGATAATTTTATAAAAAATCTTAATTCATTTTCTCATATTATTGAACTAACTAGAAATAATGTATCATCTGGGTATCTCATGAAAAAGCAGCAGAAATCCTTAATATAATTGGTTGCAATAATATTATTGCAAATGCCAACCCATTATTATCTTAATAGTGAACCACTAGAAGCACGCTTCATACGAAAAAGATACACATTCCCCCCAGGTACTCATCAGTTTCCTAGATGTTTAAACCAGTGCAGATTACTTGTAAATAATTAGAAAGTAAAGGGCACATCTTCTTTTGAGGGTTATATGATTATATATGTAGGAAACCAGTCAGAATCATTTAGAAAATGAATAAAATCCAAACATTTATAATCTGATATTACTTCAAGAAATGTTAAAATCCAGATATAATAAGACTTTAGATTAAAAGCAGGTGAAAAAAAAAACAAAACAAAACAGTTTCTTGAAATGTATTCTATGCACACATTTGACCAAAAATCTAAATGTTTTGTATGGCAAAACCAGCTAAAATGTGTCAAAGGCCATGTAAGAGAAAGGGTAGGCTATTTGCAAGAAGATGACAAAGGGTTCGATTTGCAAAGAACGAATCCAGGCTGGGCACGGCGGCTTACACCAGTAATCCCAGTGCATTGAGGGGCCAAGATGGGAGGATTGCTTGCACTCAGGAGTTTGAACCCAGTCTGGGCAACAAAGGAAGAACCCATCTGTATATTTTTTTAAAAGAAGCAATCTGCAAAATAAATGAGAAGAGACTCAAGAAATTCTCAATCTAGTTAAAGAAGTGGAGCTAAAAATCTAAGAATTAAAATGTTTGACACCTAGTAGGTTGGCAGACGGTAAATTTTGCTTATGCTCAGTCTTAGCAAAGGGTTTGGATAAAAGGCAGGTTAAGACATTGTTTATGTGCATATAGACTGTAACTATCTTGTGGATGGTACTTTGATGATATCTGTTATTTTCAAGATGGATGTATTCTTTAACCCATTGCTGCTTTATAAAAAAGATAATTAACCTATAGTTCCATTCTGGAAATTCCATTCATGTTGCCAGTAAACACAAAGTGATGGCTCTGTTTATATTCATATGGAAATACCTGTAAGATAGACTACAAGAGAAAAGCTTGATATAGAAGAGATAAATAATACTATAATTCTTTAAAATTTTTGTTGTAAAATCAGTTACAGTTTGAAACAATTTCAAGCTAACAGAAAGCCCCCAGAAAGCATCCATGTACATGGTGCAATAAACTTTTTCCTGTACTATTTGACAGTAAGTTGCCAGCACAATGCCCTATCTCTCAGCTACTTCCATGTGTAATTTTTATAAACAAGGACATTGGCCTGTGTAACCACAATACAGTCAGCACAGTAAGGAAAATCATCGTATGCATGCGCACGTTTGCATCTGTATTTACCTGTGTTCTTACACAGGTTGAAGGCCAGAAGCTCATACCTGTATCTTCACTTCTGTTCTTAACATCCAGGGCTTGTTTTTTGTTTGTTTGTTTCTTTTCCTATTTATAATTCTTTCTTTCATAGAACCATACCACTCAGATATTCTCAGCCTGTTGATTTATTCCATCATTTCCCCAGTGTTTGTCTTGTGTACTAGTGCCACCATCGAGCCTCCCGCTGCTTGACCCAGGTCCTTTACTCATATGGGACACTTCTTGGTGGGCTGTTACCACCTTGCCTGCCCCTCATCTGCCTCTGTCTGTCCAGGGCCTTGGCAACTTCTGCTCCTCCTGAACCTTCTCATCCTGCTGTGCTTCCCGGGGCAACCACCTGCCACACTTAGCACCATGTAATGGCATCTGGAATGAATTGCTGGGGAGAGGGGAAGCACTGTGATAACATGAGTGTGTGCATGCATGTGAATGAGCTTTTCTGTATGTAAGTGTATTTTGGGAGAGCTGCAAGAAACCATAGAAGTATTATTATTTTTTGTTTTGTTTTGAAACGAACTCTCACTTTGTTGCGCAGGCTAGAGTGCAGTGATGCGATCTCAGCTCAGGGCAACCTTCGTCTCCCAGGTCCAAGTGACTCTCCTGCCTCAGCCTCCTGAGTAGGTGGGATTACAGGTGAGTGCCACCATGCCCAGATAAGTTTTATAATTTTAGTAGAGACTGGGTTTCACTATGTTGGCCAGGCTGGACTCGTACTTCTGACCTCAAATGATCCACCAGCCCTGGCCTCTTCCAAAAAACTAGAATACTAAGGTGTCTAAGGAACAAGTCTAGGCCATGGCTGCCACTGCGCCCACTCTCCTTTTGACTTTGGAGGTGGGATACTGTGTGGCTGGCACTGGCGGCTTTGGGGCATAGTGAAGCTGTCGGTAGTGTCAGAGGCATTGCCAACCAGATGCATATCTTGTTATTGGAGGGACTTCCTTCACCAGGCAGAATGAGGGTACCAAGGAGTGACCTTGATGGGATTAGGATGCAGACAAGGAGACAAAAAGAAGGTACAGATCCCTCTGCCTTCTCTGGCCTGTTGTCTCCACATAGTGTGTGCTTGTGGCAGAGACTCACACAAAGCCAGTTGCTGTGCAGAGCGCAAGCTTCAACAGAAACCCAGAGGATGGGTTTGCAGCTGAGAGACATCAGCTTTGATGGCTAGCCACGGCTACCCTCTTTGGCTACTCAGGAAATATACACACCCTTCCCTGCACATGTGACTTTCTGTACAACACAACTGTTCCATCCAACAAAGTGCAACTTCCTACAAATAAATCACTTTTTACCATCTACTCAAAATGAGGAGATGTAGCGTACCCACAGCCACACCCATCTCTGGGAGACTGACTTGTCATGAGGCATACCATGTACTCTTCAAATTCAATCCTAACCTGTTTGAGTAATCTCTAGTCTAATGGACAAATAGAAAAGAAACCTTCAATAAAACTTCTGTAAAATACTGCACAAAAGAAGGGAATAGTTAATATATGCAAATACATAATCTGCATACAAACACATTCATAACAGGAAAGGAAGAAAATACCTATAGTTGCTGCAGCCTATGTTTCTGCAACTTACAAGACATTTTTGGATTTAACCTTTTTAATTCATACATTTGTACATATTTATAGGGTAACTGTGATATTTGTTGTATGTATCATCTGTGGCATGATCAAGTCAGAGTAGTTGGGGTGTCCATAACCTTGAGTATGTATGATTTCAAGTTCTGTCTTCTAACTAATTTGGAATGTACAATGCATTGTTGTTAACTATAGTCATTCTAATCTGCTGTCAATTGTCACAAAAATTTATTCCTTATGTAGTTTACTACCTTACATTAACGTTTTTAGTTTTTTTTTTTTTTTTTGAGACGGAGTCTCGCTCTGTCACCCAGGCTGGAGTGCAGTGGTGCAATCTTGGCTCACTGTAACCTCCGCCTCCCGGGTTCACGCCATTCTCCTGTCTCAGCCTCCCAGGTAGCTGGGACTATAGGCGCCTGCCACCATGCCTGGCTAATCTTTTGTATTTTTAGTAGAGACGGGGTTTCACTAAGTTAGTGAGGATGGTCTTGATCTCCTGACCTCGTAATCCACCCACCTCAGCCTCCCAAAGTGCTGGATTACAGGCATGAGCCACCGTACCCGGCTTTTCGGCCTTTTTTTTTTTTTTTTTTTTTTTTTTTTTTTTTTTTGTCTTTTGAGACAGTCTTGCTCTGTCACCCAGGCTGGAGTGCAGTGCAACGATCTCTGCTCACTCCAAGCTCCGCCTCTGGGGTTCATGCCATTCTCCTGCCTCAGCCTCCTGAGTAGCTGGAACTACAGGCATGTGCCACCATACCCAGCTACATTTTTGTATTTTTAGTAGAGACGGGGTTTCACCATGTTGGTCATACTGGTCTTGAACTCCTGACGTCAGATGATTTGCTTGCCTCGGCCTACCAAAGTACTAGAATTGCAGGCATGAGCCACTACACCCAGCCTAGATATTCAATAACAAGGATTTTGTTTGCCTATTTTGACCTTCAAATGAGAGAAATTACCCAGTATGCACTCTTTTGTATCTGACCACAAAAGTCCGCTCCAAATTACCTGTCCTAATTGTGGGCAAAGCTTTGTGCAGACAGGTGTGCTTTGTCCTCTTGTTAATAAAAGAGATTTATGAGGAGGAAAAAAAAAGCAACGTATCTCATCATTGAAATTGCCAAAAATTATACCATCTCTACTCTGGAATATTGAGTTTTTTGTTTTGTTTTGTTTTTTGTTTTGAGACGGAGTCTCGCTCTGTCACCCAGGCTGGAATGCATTGGCGTGTTCTCACTGCAAGCTCTGCTTCCCGGGTTCACGCCATTCATTTTCCTGCCTCAGCCTCCAGCCTCCCTAGTAGCAGGGACCACAGGCACCTGCCACCACGCCCAGCTTATTTTTTGTATTTTGAGTAGAGACGGGGTTTCACCGTGTTAGCCAGGATGGTCTCGATCTCCTGACTTCGTGATCTGCCCGACTCAGCCTCCCAAAGTGCTGGGATTACAGGCGTGAGCCACCATGCCCGGCCGAAATATTGAGTTATTAAAACTGATGTATATAAGGGTTTTTCAATGGTTTTAATAATAGTATTTTTAGTATTCAGTGAACGTGGATTGTGACTGAATTTTCTTTAATTCTAAAGATAAGAATTTGCTGCAGAAAAAAATTAGCAGCAAATAATTGCAGAATATTAATATATGGCTAAAAGTTTGTCTTGGTTGGGACTATAGGTGTTTCCAACACTCTGCTACCTAGCAAACTTTTGTCCTTTCAAAGACTTTTAAAGTCTTTATTTAAAATGGGTATACATTGCTGTATTTATAGGGAGCATGGAGAGGAGTTCCCTACACAATCTAGCTGAAAGCCCTGACACGCATCATATAATTTCATTTGCTTTTATAGGCATTTCCCTGGAAGTGGCAGCAGTGACAGTAAAGGAAGAATCAGAAGATCCTGATTATGATTTATACCACATTCAAGGTAATAAGGGTTAATGCAGTTTTTTTATAAAAAATATTTGTGGTTAAAATTAAAGTTTATCAGTTGCTTTAACTTCTAAAGTAGTATTTTATCGATTTATTCTTGATTGACATCTGTATTTGTAAATCAGTCACTGGGATAAAACATTTTTAAAATGTGGATATAAAGTCAACTCACACAATTCAGAGGATATGTAAAATAGTCATTCATGTTTGTAAAAGTATAAGCAGAAGTTATGGCACAATTTAGAATTCAATCCCAGTCTCTAGTGTTGCAAAATAAACCTATTAGGCAAATGCCGATACAATCAGCTTAATTTTTTATCAGTGCGTAATTATAGTAAATTAAATATTTAAAGTATAAAATCCAGTTAGTTTTGAGATGTACATACCTAATAAAACATCTTCATTGCAACCGAGACTGAAATATCCATACCCCCAAAAGTTTTCTCGTGTCCCCTTGTAATTCATGACCCTGCCCAGTATTCAGGCAACATGCTGATTTTCCGTTTAAGCTTAGTTTGCATTTTCTAGAAAGTCATATGTATGATATATGATATGACAAAATGTGGACTATTTTCATGGGGTGGAGATTATTGTGGCTTCTTTTACTTCACATAGGTCTTGTGAAATTCATCCAGTGTTGCATGTATCAATAGGAGATTCCATTTTGTTGTTGATTAATACACTGTTGTATACCTGGGTCAAAATTTGTTCATCCCTTTGTCTGTTGATTGCCATTTGGGTTCTTCCAGTTTGGGGCTAATGCAAATAGAGCTACTATGAATGTTTGAGTACAAGTTTTTGTGTGGTCACAGGCCTTCATTTCTCTTGAGTAGATATCTGGGAATGGAACAGCTGGGATCTATGGTAGATATATAACTTTTGAAGGAAGTGCCAAACTGTTTATATTACATTTCCATCATCACGGTGTGAGAGTTTTGGTTGACATTCTTGTGAATACTTGTATGGTCAATCTTATTTTTACCATCTTAAGTTGATATGCAGTGATTGCTCATTGTGGTTTTAATTTGCAATTGCCTAATAGGTTTATTTTCTCTCAAAGGATAGCTTTATGAGGTCTAGAGAACACTGAAAGTGTTTTGAGTAAATCTTCTGGCTCATAATTATGTGAATATGTGTATACACATATTAAGCCATGTCCAAGTGAATTTCATGTTTTTAGCAGTTTTCAGTAATTTACTGCTTGTGACATTAGGAATTAATTACGTTCTTTTTTTAATAATTCAGTAAAAGATGCCAGTGAAACCTTCTGGGCCTTGAGGTTTCTCTGATAGAAAGTTTCCTAACTCCCTTTGTTACAAAAATT
>NC_037677.1:41228872-41282842 GCF_003255815.1 Theropithecus gelada
TGAGAAGTGCAATTGCTGGATCACATGGTAATTCTATTTTTACTTTATTCGGGAAACAACATACGGTTTTCTACAATAGCTGTACCACTTCACATTCCCACTAACCATGCAAAAGCGTTCCAATTTCTCCACATCCTTGACAAAACTTGATATTTTCTATTTTTATTTTATTTTATAGATGTCATCCTAATGGGTATGGAGTGGTATCTCATTGCAGTTTTGATTCACATTTCCCTAATGACTAGTGATAATGAATATCTTCTCATACTTATTGGCCATTTTCTATCTTCTTTGAAGAAATATTCCTTTTAAGTCCTTTGCTTATTTTTGAATTAAATTGTTGTTTGTTGTTGAGTTTTAGAAGTTCTTTATATATTCTGGATATTAATCACTTTATTTGCAAGTATTTTCTCCCATTCTGTGGGCTGCACTTTTACGTTGTTGATAATGTATTTAGATGCACAAAATTTGTAATTTTCATGAAGTCTTGTTTGTCTATTTTTAAAATTTTGTTGCCTGTGTTTTTGGTGTCATAGTCAAGAAATCATTGCCAAATGCAGTGTTGTGAAGTTTTTATCTTATCTTTTCTTCTAAGAGTTTCATAGTTTTAGGTTTTACATTTAAGTCTTTGATCCATTTTACCTTTGTATATGGTATTAGGTAAGGATCCAATTTTCTTCTTTTTCATGTTGATATTTAGTTTTCCCAATGCCATGTGTTTAAAAAATGCATTTTCCCTATTATATGGTCTTGACACTCTTGTTGAAAATCATTTTACCATATATGTAAGTATATATTTTTGGGCTTTCTGTTCTATTTCATTCATCTATATGTCTGTCTTTATGCCAGTGTCACACTGTTTTAGTTATTATGACTGTAGAAAGTTTTGAAAACAGGAATTGTGAATCTTCCAGCTTTTTTTTTCTTGCAAATTGTTTTGGTTATTTAGGGTTCCTTGAAATCCCTTATGAATTTTAGAATAGGTATTTCTATTTCTGTAAAAAGTTATTGTGATTTTGATGGGAATTGCATAAATCTGTAGATTGCTTTGGATAGTATTGACATCTTAACAATATTGTCTTCCAAACCGTGAACGTGGATTGTGTCTCCATTTACTCATGTCTTCTTTATAGTGTTCATTATACAAGTCTTCCATCTTCTTGGTCAAATTAATTCCTAAATATTTTACTCTATTTTTGGGAAACTCTGTGATGAGTGGTGAGCCAGGACTAGAGATCAGATTCCCAACTATTCATTCCCACACCTTGACTGTTGCTTAGCTCAGCTGATTCACTAGATTCCGTCACTAGCCACAAGTTTCTGTCAGATGGGTCAATTTTAAATTACAAGCAAAAAGCAGAAAAGAAAATTGGATAACTACTTTGTAGCAAGTGGGATTTTATTCTTAGTTAGATTTATCTTTTCTTTGTATTTGCTTGTGTCTGTGAATTCTGTTTCAGTGGAAAGGAACTGTATTAAGTTTTGACCTAGTATCAGTATCTGAGTAATTGACCTAATGAGATTTGGATTTGACTGGGAGATTAGCTGCTCCACTAAATATGATGAACAAATAAAGGCAACTTTTCTCCTCCTGAAATTTCTAAAAACAATTTCCTCGCTCATTTTTTTTTTTTTTTTTTTTTTTTTTGGTTTTCATGTTTCATTCACCATGTGAAAGGCTGTGACCCCAGTATTATGAAGAACCCCTTGTCCGAAGCAGTTGCTGCTCATGGAACAGGCAGATCTCTATACAGGAGCACTCATTTCTAGAGAGCAGCCTTGTCATTGCTGTGAAGGAAAACGCCTAATGCTCAAACCAGGGGCTACTTAGGCTTTCCCAGAATTGCCATTTCTTAGATTTTGTGATTAAATTGATGAGGTAGATACTCTGTCCTTAAACTAGGAAATCACATCCTCTGAATTCTGTCTAACTTAATTGAGTCCTGCTGTGTTGTTAATCCATGTTAATATGGTCTTTTTCCTTTAACATAGTTTCCCTGGATGCTGAACATGGAGCCTTACAGTTTCTAGAATGGTTTGGCAGAATATCTCTTTGGGAATTGGTGAAGATGGGTGAAGTATAGATCCAGGAAGGTGGAGGGTCCCCACAAAAAAAAAAAAAAAAAAAAAAAAAGTGCCTTCATAGAAGACTGTGCACTTCATGTCATCATATACAATGGGCAGCACACACAGGCCCCTGCTATTCTTTTATGAGGGACAGGTTGGGAGGGTCTCTGCAGGTGGTGCTTGCTCACTGGCCACCAGCCTCTCCCCTGCTCTCTCTGCCTCCCTTATCATCCACACTCACCTTCATGGTACAGGACACGTTGACTTTGTTCTTTGACCTCATTTCATTCTGAATTTTTAAAGCTTAATGTAGCTGGCTTTATCCCTTCAATTTGAAAAGTTATTTTAGAAATTGAAATAATTATTGCCACATTTTTCTTAGATGTTTAAGATCATGGTTACCTACTTTATTTGTAGACATTGCATAGAGATAAATGCTGGGGACGAGGGTGTTTGTTTTTAACCTTAATGTGTTTGTCTGATCTCTGAGTTCTAGGGGTTGTGGAAAAGGAAAGTGGTATAAAGTAAATGACACAGTGACAGAAGAATTCGACCTAAATAATGAGATTCCAGAGTGCGAATGCTTTGGTGAAGAATATAGAACAAAATTTTATGATCAAGGTAAGGATATACAAATGGATAGCTTACATTAGTTTTGGTTTTTAATTTAATTTTCTACAAAATTGGAAGTAGGATTCTTTAAGTTAAAGATAGAATAGACTTTTTCTAGTACTGCTGCTCTAGCTATAGAACCGTGAGTAGGTAGGGGAGGGGAGGTGTACTGTAAGGTAATGAAATGAGTATCAAAGAGACACTAATAAATAAAGAAATCTAACTTTAAAGCTAGTTTCAGAAGCAGTTGTCCACTAAAATCTTCAAATGTCTGTTTCACTTACATAGGAGCATAATTAATTAGAGAACATATTTTTTAGCATCTGTACTTTTAACACCATATTCATTAGTGTGGCAAAGCAGTCTTTACCTCCAATCTCCCCACTCCTAGGACAAAAAATATATCTATCAGGGAAAGTATATCAAAAACCCAATCACAGTTAGCTATTTGAAAGCCATTTTGCTGAGATCTTAGCATTTCTTAGCAAATAATTTTGAGATATTCTAGGGGCATTTAGAAATTTCTTCCTGTATTAGATTCACTATATTAGAGTTCTGTATTGTGCCACTGTAATCATGCATTCCGTGCTAATTTTTAAGGGTCAAATAAAGTATGATTGCCAGAATTCGCCCTAATATCAACCTCCAAAGGAGGGATTGATTTTATCACCAGAACTGAGGTCCCCTAACTTCCACTCTAAGCAGTAACCTATAAAAAAACCCTCCTCATTTTACTTACACTTTGCATTTAACACATTTAGTGAGTAGTTACTTGCTGGATTCTCGGGCCCTTTGTTTTAGATTGTCAAGACAAGAAAACCTTTTTCATTTAGACTTCTTAATGCTGTGCTGTAAAGAAAACACATACACGTGTGTATGTCAATGATATAATCCCACATGCTCTTCCACCAGGGAGGTCTGATGAGAACGCCGGGGGTCACCAAAGAAGACTCAAGTTAGCTGTGTACAGCAGGAAGCCGAGAACTTCTCACTGTAAGTTGCTTTTCAATTGTGAATACAGAATATCGGAGACAGGTCTCAATGAATTTGGAAAGTTTAGTTTGCCAGGGTTATGGATGTGACACAGCCTACGGAGGTCCTGAGGACATGTGCCCAAGATGGTTGGGGCACAGCTTGCTTTAATACATTGTTGGGAGTTGTGAGACATCAATCAATATGTGTAAGATGTACATTGGTTTTGTCCAGAAAGGTGGGACAACAACTCGAAGCATGGGCGGAGGCTTCCGGGTCATAAGTAGACAAGACAAATGGTTGCATTCTTTCCAGTCACTGATTAGCCTTTTTCTGATTACACAATTTACATGTGAGAGGAGGGTAAAAGAATCTTCACTTATGCCTTAGTCTAGCTTAGTGAAATGATACAGCAGAAGAAGCAATGAGATGTGCGTTTGTGTCAGGTGAGCAGAGAGATGGCATTGTGCTCTGTTCATCCTTTGCCCACAAGAAAATTCCCTCAGGGCAAATGGTGAGGGAGTTACGGAGCTTCCTTATCTTTGTAGCGTCTTATTTAGTAATACATTGGGAACAAGTGTGGCATTTGAGAATGTAGTATTTGGGATTTGAAGATAATTAGCTAACCTAGAGAGAAATTCCTAAACTAATTCTAAAAGGAAAATAAATAAATCCCTTTTCTTTATTATTGCTTCCTGGTCATTATTTCCTTGGCAATAACTTACTTTGTATTTAGAAACATGCACATACGTTAGGGCCTTCTAGAATTGAGATTTTAAAAAAGTGTACACTTGAGGTTCTTTTAAACATGTTGGCGTCATTTATTGAATTCCACTTCGTGTCCAAAACACAGCACTGTGCCGACACTCTCAGAATGTTGTCGCTTTTTAAAGCCCCTGCTGTCAGTGAATTTGCCTTTAATATATTGTATCAGGAAAGTATATGATTTACTTTTTCATGTAAAACTGTGTTTAAGTGTGGTTTATTACGTTTGAAAACTTTGTTGAATAATTATTATGAGAGTTTGCATGTGTGGCTCTAAAATGAGTTTGTTTCACTGCTCTTGAATGGTCGTAAAGGCTGGAAAAGAAACCTCACAGTAACATGCAGGAAGAATTTATTTTCCTGCTTCCTAAGTTATGGTGCTCAGTTTTAAATCCCATATGCCAGTTAAGTTAAAATGCATCCTGCAAATTTTTAATTTTTTATAATGTCACTCAGTTCTCCAAAGTAATAGAAATATATTAACTTTTTAATTATTTAATTAAAACATTATAATTCTGTATACTGGATGGGTACAATTTGATGTTTTGACACACATGACACATTGTATCATGATGAAACAATTTAAGTCTCATATCCTGTTCATGTGAGTTTGGCAAGTTTTAAAACTACTAAAACAATAGCCACTTTCTGCTAGACAAAGTTTTCTGACCCTATCTAGTCAGCTCCATCTTCAGCAGTTTTTGTGTCAGTCATCTCCTTGGTCCCATGGGCCTGATAATGCCTGGATGTCTGTTCTAACCCAGCTGATTTTAAAAGGCAAGAAGAAAGGACTATTTGGAGAAAATGCCTGTTGGAATATACTAGGTAAGAATCCTGTGAAAAATTCTAAAGGGGAGAATTCAGGTAGATGTCAGAGTGTATCTGGTAGATCCAGAGGCACTCCCACTGGTCTTTTTCTGGATTAGTTGTAGGCTGCAGAGAGAGGTGTAGAGCTAGTGCCATGGAGTGCTAAGGACACAGATGTGAATACACACCAAGATTGGCCGGCACCATCACTGAGCTGCTGTGTGATACGAGATGACACCAATAAACAGAGGCATGGGGACTAGGCAGTAAGGAAATACATTGGTGAAACTAACTTATCTGGTGAGGAGAACAATTGAACATTCATAATCATTGGGTAAAGACTAACAGGGTGATGATAGACATTATTTATTGTATACCTCCTCTGAGCCACATGCTTTAAGCAAATCTTCAATTCTGAAAAGACTCGTGGAGTGGTGGGTTGTTATTTCCATTTTTCGGATGGAAAAACTGCAGTTCAGAAAAGAAGTGAACAGTCCGTGTCATAGAGCATGCATGTAAATTCAGAACTATATACCCAGTCTAGACTTTATACACTAACGAAACAAAAGCTCAAAAGCAAGAAGCAAATAATTAAAATATATATATATATATACACATCTGGCTGGGTTCAGTGGCTCACACCTGTAATCCCACCACTTTGGGAGGCTGAAGTTGAAGTGGAAGGATTGCTGGAGGCCAGGAGTTGGGGATGGAGTTGGAAAAAAAAAATAGCCAGTTTTGGTGGTGCACATGTGCCTAGAGTGCCAGCTATTCCAGAGGCTTAAGTGGGCAGAAGTTCAAGGCTGCAATGCGCTGTGATCACACCACTGCAATCCAGCCTGAGTGACAGAGTGACACCTCATCTCAAAAATAATTTATATAAATAAATAGAGCTGCAGGTGGAAAGGTGGAGGGGAGTATGTGGTGAATCCAGGCAGAAACCAGAGGCAGACCCAAAGGTGCCATGTGTGCTGATTGATTTAAGCTCAGGAGCTGTGAGGGCCATGGAGAGACCTTACATGGGGATTGATGTGATCTAGTTGACCTACTGACATAGCCCTGACTAGCAGGGCCGTGGAGGGGATGGGCAGGAGGGAAAGAGAGTAGTTGAAAAGCCCATCAGACTAATCCAGGGAAGAGAGAGCAGGGCCCTGCTGAGGCTTTGGGAGTGAGGATGGCGGTGAGAGGCAGGTTTAGATGCTGCTTGGAGGGTGAAATGATGTGGGTGGAGGTGCAGATGCTTCCATGTGCATAGTGGAGTCTTACACTGAGGGAGGAACAGGTGAGACAAATGTGAAGGAATCAACAGGACTTGTGCCTCCCTACATGTGTGGAGTGAGGGAGAGACTGGGGGTGACTCCTGGGCTTCTAATGTGGGAGAGAGGATGACTGTGTTGCCTTGTGCTGAGACACAAGACTGTCTAGAGTAGCAGAGGTTTTGGAAGAAGGTACAGGGTAACCTGGCTTTCCACCTAGTGAGTGTGAGGTGCCTGTGGGTTGTCAAGGGAAGGGAGATGGGAGGTGGTTTTGTGCGTGGTTCTGAAGCTTCATTTAAGGCCCAGTAGCCTAGGGGGAGCTGATGTGGCAGGCCCGGATATGACTGCCCATGGAGTGTGCACAGTGATGAGAAAGGAGGGCAGGGCTGCCTCATCAGGGGAACACCATGGGCCCAGAGGCTTCCACAATCCTGAGCTTTCGAAAGGTCTATGAGGTCAGAAACCTTTAGCTTGTTAGAAAGAAACCAAAATAGCAAAAAAACCAACACATAACAATCCTGCAAAATACAGTTATGTTTCAAAAACAAAATTAGAAAATGATATTCAACCTCTCATTTCTACAGTGAAAATGTTCCATGAGGCGTGGATGTGTTTTAATATATTTAATACATCTGATGTGATATAGGCGAGCCCCCTCCAAAGACATTGCTCCTAAAGTCTATAAAAGGAGGTAGGGTGTGAGAGGGTAACTTCTCCTTTAATGAGCCCCACGCGCCACTCTGGTGTTTCCTCCATCCTGCAAGCATCCCCTCCCCCTTGCAGAGGGCATCCATGTGATGCTGCATGCAGTGTTTGTGGGTTGGCAGCACTTTGAAGTGCGGTTCCCACAAGATCTGGTCCTGATGGACATCATCTGGGATTGTTCTCTCCAGTTCCCACAAGATCTGGTTCCGACGGACGTCATCTGGGATTGTTCTCTGTGTTTCCCACAAGATCTGGTCCCAATGGACGTCATCTGGGATTGTTCTCTCCAGTTCCCACAAGATCTGGTCCTGATGAGCCTTATCTGGGTTTGCCTTCTCCCTCAGGTGTCTCACCGTGGCCTCCATACTGCTTGGTCTCGTTAGGGAGTTCCCACAGTATCTGGTTCTGCTGAACCTCATCTGGGGTCACCTTTTCCCTCGGGTGTCCCACTGCAGCCTCCATGCTGCTCTGTCTGATCAGGAGCACTCTGGGTGCCCTTGTGCTGCCTGCCTGCTCCTGGGTCTTCTGCCGACTCTAGGCAGTGGCATCACATGCTGTCTCCTGGCAGGTGTCCCATGATAACACCCTGCTGGAGTAGATCTCTGTGTTGTCACCCATTCCCCTGCCTCCACCCACCCTGCCCACTCCCCTCCCACCTCTCAGGATCTTATTTCACACCCCACCTCCTTCCATTGCTCAACTCACCTGCCTGTGCTTCTCAGCACCTGCCTGGTCACTGGAACCGCCTCTGGACACCACCCACAAAGGACTCACAGCCAGGTGGCAGGCCAGGAGGTAGTGGACATACGATTGAATCTCATCTTGGCCAGTCATTCCCTGAAAGAGATTTCGTAAGGGGTCAGAAACCTCTCCCTACTTAAAAGCAGATGTCCAGAATCCAAACTGTGTGTATCTCAGATGGAGTAGCTCTCCATTCTAAGTAACATGGTGACTTGAGAGTTTTATAAATGTTCGTTATAAACTACACATAAAACTCACCATCTTAGGCATTCTTAAGTGTATAGTACAGTAGTGCTAAGTATATTCACATTGTGTGAAACCAGTCTCCAGAACATTTTCTTTCACACACATTAAACAACTCTCCATTTCCCGTCCCTCCAGCCCCTGGCAGCCACCATTTTACCTTTTGTTACTATGAATGACTCTTCTAGATACTTAATGTAATACTGTTTACTTTAAAAGAACCAAAGTATGCCTAGCATGGAGAAATTAGCCACCCCCTGGATTTAGCGAGTGCCTAAACACTGACTTTAAAGCCTGTGCTCTTCCCTACCATGTGTTCCTTCATTCATTCGGGACACAGTGTGCTTCAGGATGCGCTGGGTGTCTGGGAGACAGTGTTCAATGTGTTTTACTATTGACTGGTTTTCATTTATTAGTTTCTTGGAGTTTATTATTTTGAGAATTGTGTGTGCTACAAATATCTTTTCTCTCTTTGTGGCTTGCCTTTTTAGTCTCTTAATGCTGTTTTTTTGAGACCAAAAATTTAAATGCGGTCTAATGTATTAGTCTTTCACTTTATGGTTATTGTTTCGTAAATGCCATTCATGACATCTTTTCTTGATTTGATGTCCTGAAGATATATTTCTGTGTTACCTTCTAGATCACTGCCATCCAATAAAAACTATGAAGTGAGACACATATTATCTAGACTAAATATTCTCTAGTATCCACATTGAGAGAGAAAAGGGAATCCAATAAAGCTAAGTTTAATAGTGTTTTATTTAACTCAGTATATACAAATTATTATAATTTCAAACTTTCAATATAAAAATTATTGAGATATTTAACATTGGTTTTTCCTACTGTTTAACATTCCAATGCAAGTGTTCCGCTTATTGGCACATCTCAAGTATTCAGTAGCCATGCATGGGCAGAGCAGTCGTAGAATATTTATTGCTTTTACTATTTCACATTAGACCTGTCTTCTACCTAACTGATTTTTGAGTGTAGTGTGAAGTGGGAATCTCGCTTGATTTTTTTTTTTTTTCCCAAATGAGTAACCAACTGACCCAGCACCACTTAGTTGAAAAGGCAATCCTGTCCCCACTGTTCTGTCTGCTGCAGGAGTCTTATTTTTATTTATTTATTTTTTTTGAGACGGAGTCTCGCTCTGTCACCCAGGCTGGAGTGCAGTGGCACGATCTTGGCTCACAGCAAGCTCCGCCTCCTGGGTTCCCGCCATTCTCCTGCCTCAGCCTTCTGAGTAGCTGGGACTACAGGCACCTGCCACCACGCCTGGCTGAAATTTTTTTTTGTATTTTTAGTAGAGACAGGGTTTCACCGTGTTAGCCAGGATGGTTTCGATCTCCTGACCTCGTGATCTGCCCGCCTCGGCCTCCCAAAGTGCTGGGATTACAGGCCTGAGCCACCGCGCCTGGCCTGCTGCAGGAGTCTTAAAGAAAGTGTCCACATGTCTGTGAGTGTTGTTCTGGTCTCAATTCTGTGCCACTTGTCTATGCTTTCGCCACTCCTATGCTATCTTAATTACTATAATTTTCATGCTAAGTTCTGATATCTGGTAGGGAAAATGTCTTTTTATGAGAGTGTTGGCTAACCTTGGCTTTTTGCATTTCCATATAAATTTCAATTGTCAAGTTCTCAAAAATATAGTGGGATTTTGATTGAGATTCTTGATGTTGTCTGATGGAGAATCTAGATAACCAGTGGAAGAGAGGCCTTTTGTAAGCATCATCAGTGCATGTCCTGCAGGCATCTGAGTGGGATCTGGACGGGCTCTTGCTTTGCAGACTCTGCTCCCCTCCCCATTGTGAGGTAGAAGCAGCTGATGAAAGAGGCTCAGCCCTTTGTGCTGTGATAAGGGCACAGTGGAGGGCCCCACCCCCTACTTCAGGAGACATTTCTCAAGGACAGAACATCTCTACCATGGTTCTAGAATCCTAGGGTGAATACAAACAAATTCTGGGATAAGCCAGGCAGCAAATACATAAACAAAACCAACACTGAGTTTCCACCGATAGTGGGGGCCTTGTGCCCTGTGAGCTGTCAGGGGTCACTGTTATTGCGCTCAGTTTAACCCAGGGCAGGACTTACCTTCCTTGAGAACAGGTTAGGTGTTTCCCACTCCTCACTCCCCTCTGCCTTCTCTGTCACTGGCCCCATGGTTTGCTTTGTGGCTGTAGGCTGAGTTCCATGGAGAAGCCAGAAACAAATACAGAGGCTCATGCAGGCTGGCTGATCAGGCAGGGGAGGAAGGGAGCAGACTGTTTAGAGACAGAAAATTGTTAGAGGTATCTCTGGTCTCTGAAGAGGATTAACAGGATGGGAATACAGGTGACAGTAGGGTGACCAGGACCTGGTCATGGAGAAGGGCTCTTGTGACTTACTGAGGCTGAATGCTGGTTTGCCACCGTCTTGCATTTCCTTTGTCCACCAGGCCAGGCTGCTGAGAACCCACAGTCCTGGCCATCCTGAACTGTACCAGAACTGCCCCAGGAGCAGGGAAACCATCTCCAAGATGAGATTTGTGAACTGTCAGGTCTGGTGGAGATGGCGGGGCTGGGGCTGGGGACTAGAAAGAAGTAGGGCTAAGGAGGAGGGGTAGAGTCATAGGTAGAGGCATCCCAGGANCCCTTTCAGTGTTTTTAAGAAAATGCTGTATCACTCAGTTAACATGAAACCTACCGATAGTGTTAGGTTTACAGATATGAAATACAGATATGAATTACATACAGATATGAAACCTGTCATACTGTGAAAGGCCATAAGTGTTAACACCCTATAGTAAATACTGTGTTCCTATGTCAAATAAGCTCACTGCTCTAAATGAGGATTACAAAACCCACTGAAGATTCAGATAAGGTGATTTCACTCAGTGAGTTCAGAACTGTTTAATTCTGTACCATGCTTAAACTCATTTGCACAGTGAATTTCTTGTTTTCAGTTCACCATGTTTATCTAGAACTCCTTATCTGAGTAAGAACTTCTAATCTATTCACAATTTCCCGACCTTCATTACTTTCTCTTTAATGTGTCTCATCAATCCAGAGGGAAGCCAAGCAAGGAGCCCCGCACAATAAACACCTGCCATTTTCCTCAATTCTTCAGAATCTACCCTGACATATTAACACCTCAGTGATTCCTTTCGAGCATTGTGAAATGTCTTCATAAACATTTCAGAAAATCATTCATAGTTTAGGCTGTGCACAGTGGCTTACATCTGTAATCCCAGCACTTTGAGAGGCCGAGGTGAGTGGATCATTTGAAGTCAGGAGTTCAATACCAGCTAGACCAACATGGTGAAACCCCATCTCTACTAAAAATACCAAAGAAAAACAAAATTAGCTGGGTGTGGTGCCACATGCCTGTAATCCCAGCTACTCAGGAGGCTGAGGCAGGGGATTTGCTTGAACTCAGGAAACAGAAGTTGCAGTGAGCCAAGACCTCACCACTGCACTCCAGCCTAGACAACAGAATGAGACTCCATCTCAAAAAAAAAAAAAAAAAAAATATATATATATATATATGTACACACACATACACACACAGTTTAAACTTCTTTCTGCTTTAGAAGAAAATATGACTAGTCTTATCTATAAAAATTTAGGTTTAAAATTAATGAAATAAAAATGATAAAAATACAATGCTTACAATATTTTACAAAGTCTATTTGAAAATTCTTTCTGGTATTGAAAAAAACTTCTGTCCTCTGTCCTTCAGTTCCTCTTTATAATCTGTGATGCAGGTCACTTTCACCTTAAACTTCGCCAGTTCTTTAAATGACAATAAGAACAGCAAACATTATATTAAAGGCAGACATTTAAAAGCACCATTTCTGCTAGATGAATTAAAAAATCTAACACAAGCCTCGGCAGAAAGCCTCATGCCGGAAGTCCCAGCACTTTGGGAGGCTGAGGCGGGTGGAGCATGAGGTCAGGAGATCGAGACCACGGTGAAACCTGTCTCTACTAAAAATACAAAAAATTATTTGGGCGTGGTGGCGGGCACCTGTAGTCCCAGCTACTCGGAAGGCTGAGGCAGGAGAATGGCGTAAACCCAGGAGAAGGAGCCTGCAGTGAGCCGAGATCGTGCCACTGCACTCCAGCCTGGGCAACAGAGCGCGACTCCATCTCAAAAAAAAAAAAAAAAAAAAAAGCAAAATAATAATAATAAATAAATAAATAAAGGCCAGATGTGGTGACTCATGCCTGTAATCGCAGCTGCTTGGGAGACTGAGTCAGGAGAATTGCTTGAACCTGGGAGGCAGAGGTTGCAGTGAATCGAGATCATGCCAATGCACTCTAGCCTGGGTGACAGTGCAAGATTCTGTCTCCAAAAAAAAAAAAAATAAAAATTCTAATACCATTTTTTAAGTTATCCCTCTTTCTAAATAGATTTCTGCCTGATTTTAAACAAAAGACAACACAAAATTTATAAGAAAAAAAATGCAGAAATCCCTTGTAATCTATTATAGGTCAGATTCTCAAGCAGGCTTGCTGGAGACCACTGTCAATAACAGCACCCAGGAATGGGAGGCAGGCATGGATGAACAGGCAAAGTGCTGAACAGGATGCAGCTGCACCAAGGACCAATAGCAGGCTCTGAAATTGAGGCAATAATTAATAGCCTACCAACCAAAAAAAGTCCAGGACCAGATGGATTCACAGTCAAATTCTAACAGAGGTAAGAGGAGTTGGTACCATTCCTTCTGAAACTATTCCAATCAATAGAAAAAGAGGGTATCCTTCCTAACTCATTTTATGAGGCCAGCATCATCCTGATACCAAAGCCTGACAGAGATACAACCAAAAAAGAGAATTTTAGACCAATATCTCTGATGAACATCGATGTAAAAATCCTCAATACAATACTGGCAAACCGAATCCAGCAGCACATCAAAAAGCTTATCCACTATGCAAGTGGGCTTCATCCCTGGGATGCAAGGCTGGTTCAACATACACAAATCAATAAACGTAATCCAACATATAAACAGAACCAAAGACAAAAACCACATGATTATCTCAATAGATGCAGAAAAGGCCTTTGACAAAATTCAACAGCCTTTTATGTTAAAAACTCTCAATAAATTCGGTATTGATGAAACGTATTTCAAAATTATAAGAGCTATTTGTGACAAACCCACAGCCTATATCATACTGAATAGGCAAAAACTGGAAGCATTCCCTTTGAAAACTGGCACAAGACAGGGATGCTCTGTCTCACCACTCCTATTCAACATAGTGTTGGAAGTTCTGGCTAGAGCAATCAGGCAAGAGAAAGAAATCAAGGGTATTCAGTTAGGAAAAGAAGAAGTCAAATTGTCCCTCTTTGCAGATGACATGACTGTATATTTAGAAAACCCCATTGCCTCAGCCCAAAACCTCATTAAGCTGATAAGCAACTTCAGCAAAGTCTCAGGACACAAAATCAATGTGTAAAAATCACAAGCATTCTTATACACCAGCAACAGACAAACAGAGAGCCAAATCATGAATGAACTCCCATTCACAATAGCTTCAAAGAGAATAAAATACCTAGGAATCCAACCTACAAGGATGTGAAGGACCTCTTCAAGGAGAACTACAAACCACTGCTCAGTGAAATAAAAGAGGACACAAACAAATGCAAGAACACACCATGTTCATGGATAGGAAGAATCAATATTGTGAAAATGGCCATACTGCGCAGGTAATTTATAGATTCAATGCCATTCCCATTAAGCTATCAATGACTTTCTTCACAGAATTGGAAAAAAAAACTGCTTTGAAGTTCATATGGAACCAAAAAAGAGCCCGCATTGCCAAGACAATCCTAAGCCAAAAGAACAAAGCTGGAGGCATCATGACTTCAAACTATACTACAAGACTACATTAACTAAAATAGCATGGTACTGGTACCAAAACAGAGATATAGACCCATGGAACAGAACAGACCCCTCAGAAATAATACCACACATCTACAGCTATATGATCTTTGACAAACCTGACAAAAACAAGAAATTGGGAAAGGATTCCCTATTTAATAAATGGTGCTGGGAAAATTGGCTAGCCATAAGTAGAAAGCTGAAACTGGATTATTTCCTTACTCCTTATATGCAAATTAATTGAAGATGGATTAGAGACTTAAATGTGAGACTTAAAACCATAAAAACCCTAGAAGAAAACCTAGGTAATACCATTCAGGACATAGGCATGGGCAAGGACTTCATGTCTAAAACACCAAAAGCAATGGCAACAAAAGCCAAAATTGACAAATGGGATCTCATTAAACTAAAGAGCTTCTGCACAGCAAAAGAAACTACCATCAGAGTGAACAGGCAACCTACAGAATGGGAGAAAATTTTTGCAATCTACTCACGTGACAAAGGGCTAATATCCAGAACCTATAAAGAACTCAATCAAATTTACAAGAAAAAAACAAACAACCCCATCAAAAAGTGGGCAAAGGATATGAACAGACACTTCTCAAAAGAAGACATTTATGCAGTCAACAGACACATGAAAAAATGCTCATCGTCACTTGCCATTAGAGAAATGCAAATCAAAACCACAATGAGATACCATCTCACACCAGTAAGAATGGCAATCATTAAAAAATCAGGAAACAACAGGTGCTGGAGAGGATGTGGAGAAACAGGAACACTTTTACACTGTTGGTGGCATTTTAAACTAGTTCAACCATTGTGGAAAACAGTATGGCGATTCCTCAAGGATCTAGAACTAGAAATACCATATGACCCAGCCATCCCATTACTGTGTATATACCCAAAGGATTATAAGTCATGCTGCTATAAAGACACATGCACATGTATGTTTATTGCGGCACTATTCACAATAGCAAAGACTTGGAATCAACCCAAATGTCCATCAGTGACAGACTGGATGAAGAAAATGTGGCACATATACACCATGGAATACTATGCAGCCATAAAAAAGGATGAGTTCGTGTCCTTTGTAGGGACATGGATGCAGCTGGAAACCATAATTCTCAGCAAACTATCGGAAGAACAGAAAACCAAATACTGCATGTTCTCACTCACAGGTGGGAAATGAACAATGAGATCACTTGGACACAGGAAGGGGAGCATATCACACTGGGTCCTATTGTGGCGAGGGGATGCGGGGAGGGATAGCTTTAGGAGATACACCTAATGTAAATGATGAGTTAATGGGTGCAGCACACCAACATGGCACATGTGTATATATGTAACAAACCTGCACATTGTGCACATGTACCCTAGAACTTAAAGTATAATAATAAAATAAATAAGTACATAATTAGTTGTATAACTAAAAAATAAAAATAAAAAAAAAGAAAACAACCATTGAGAGTCAATATTCCAAACACTCAAAATCCACTAAAATTTGCTTTCTAATAATGTTCGTAATATCCCAGCAAATGTTACCATGTGACTTTTCCAGAAATCTTGCAAAAGGGTATCTTAGTATAATAAACATACTCCACTGAATGGTGTTAAAATTAAACAGCATCGTAGCATAATTTTCTGCAAATTACCATATCCTTTGTCTATTTATCAAATGTGTTAGTGTATCTCTGACTGACCCATAAATATACATCACTTATTTTAGGCATAGAAAAGCCATTTATGGAATTAAATAATTACATAATAATTACATATATTTTGTTTTGGTTTTAAAATTTGTCTCAGTAAAACTATTTTTGCTCATCTAGAATTTAACTCATTACACAATGAAGACCGTTGAAGCTTGTTTTTACCAAAATTTTTACTTTTTACCAAATAGCCTATTTTCTCAGTATCATTTGTTGAAAACTATAAGCTTTCCACTATTTGTTTTTGATTTGTACAATAATTGCCCTTTAATTTTTTTTAATGGAGATTATTTCTGCATAATATTGCTTTAAAATGTTATCTTCAGTAACTAATTTAGCAGTTAGTGAGGGGATCACAAATCTTCTGAGCTATAATAAAGCCATGGTAGAGAACTTCTGACCTGCAGGTGGCCCGACAGTTGCAACAGAGTGAAGAATGATGGGCCACGGTAATTTCCTTCCATTGCACTTACATGACATATGCTGTGACCACTCTCCCGTAAGGAACTATTATTTACTTGCCTTGCAGTAAATGAGGGTACATTCTTGCTTCACTATCCGCACTCTTAAAACAATCCTGTTAACAATGGCAATGTTTATGAAAGAGTAAAGCAAGGTTCATGTACTATCCACAGATTAGCTAAAGGAAGTCTACCAGCCAAGGAAGAGATAAAGTCAGCCTGGATCTGTTTAGCACTCAAGCCAGTGAAGCACTCACTTCAAGCCAGTGAAGAGCTCAGCAGTTTCTACACCTTTACTTATAGTGTGTAATATACAAGTAGAAATCGGAGAAGAAATAGTCTTACTAATGCTGGGGAGGAAGAAATAAAGGCTGAGAATAGTGGAATGACTGCCAAAGATGAGGGAACTGTAAAGAAATTCTAAGGAAGTGACTGGGTCTTACGTGGCCCTATGGTACTCTTTGCAGAGATCAATATTTTAAAAAATGATTTTATTATCAACAGAACTGCATTTCATCTCCAAATGTTTATTTAACATTTACAGTCACAAAGTTTGGCTGATTTTATGATATCAAGGAAGAAACAAGTCATTCATAAAACAACAATAGATCAATAACAAACCATTCGGCCGGGCGCGGTGGCTCAAGCCTGTAATCCCAGCACTTTGGGAGGCCGAGACGGGCGGATCACGAGGTCAGGAGATCGAGACCATCCTGGCTGACACGGTGAAACCCCGTCTCTACTAAAAAAATATGAAAACTTAGCCGGGCGAGGTGGCGGGCGCCTGTAGTCCCAGCTACTCGGGAGGCTGAGGCAGGAGAATGGCGTAAACCCGGGAGGTGGAGCTTGCAGTGAGCTGAGATCCGGCCACTGCACTCCAGCCTGGGTGACAGAGTGAGACTCCGTCTCAAAAAAAAAAAAAAAAAAAAAAAAAAAACAAAAACAAACCATTCTGAAATTTCTTTAGGGAGATAATTTTATAAAGTTTTTAAAACTTTTTTTTAATGCTCTAATAAGAAAACAAAAAAGATGGTCAAGCACAGTTGCTCAAGCCTATAATCTGAGCACTTTGGGAGACTGAGGCAGGAAGGTCACTTGAACCCAAGAGGTCAAGGCTGCACTGAGCTATGATCATGCCACTGCCCTCCATTCGGAAAGAGTCAGATCCTGTCTCAAAAAAATGAAAGAAAAAAAAAGCACCCACAAACTATGTCACACAGAGCTGTGCGTTTAAGCACCACCTAATACTTTTCAACCACTTAAGAGGAGGAAAATGCATAGCTCCTCCTGCTTAAAATGTTTACATTTAATATGTCAGAAAATACCTAAGGCCGTGCATGGTGGCTCATACCCGTAATCTCAACACTTTGGGAAGCCAAGGCAGGAGAACTGCTTGAGCCCAGGAGTTTAAGACAAACCTGGGCAACATAAAGAAACCCTGTTTCTATTAAAAAAGCTTAAAAATTAGCTAGGCCAGGATCAGTGGCTCATGCCTGTAATCCCAGGACTTTGAAAGGCAGAGGCGGAACTGATTGAGCTCAAGAGTTAGAGACCAGCCTGGGCAGTATATTAAGACCTCATCCCCATTAAAAAGCAAAACAAAGCAGCCAGATGTGATAGGACATGCCTACAGTCCCCACTACTCCGAGGCAGAGGTGGGAAGACTTAAACCCAGGATGTCCAGGCTGCAGTGAGCCATGATAACACCACTGCATTTCAATCTGGACAATAGAGTAAGACCCTTTCTCAAAAAAAAAGTAAAAAAAAAAAAAAAAAAAGAAAATACCTAAGCCTGATACTTTTTATAATAAATACTAGTTCCAGCCATATACCCATAAAAATATAAATTAATTGTATAACTGCCATGATAGTAATATAAAAATACAAAACTATATAATCAGTACTCAATATTTCACTGTAATTATGCAGATGATAGGCTTTTTTAAAAGTAAAGAGGTGGCCAGGTGCAGTGGTTCTCACCTTCAATCCCAGCCATTTGGGAGGCCAAGGCAGACAGATCACTTGAGCTCAGGAGTTCAAGAGAAGCCTCGCCAACATTGTGAAACCCCATCTTTAGGAAAAATACAAAAATTAGCTGAGTATGGTGGTACACGTCTGCAGTTCCAGCTACCAGAAAGGCTGTCAGGAGAGTCACTTGAGCCTGGGAGGCGGAGGTTGCAGTGAGCTAAGATCGCACCACTGCACTCCACCCTGGGTGACACAGTGAGACTCCATCTAAAACACACACACACACACACACACACACACACACAAAGGGCTAACACTAAACAATTTAGAAAGAGGTGGTTAATGCAATAGTGAATGTGTAAGTGGAAGAAATATAGATACACAATAGTAAAGATGCCCTCACGACCCCAAATTCCGGAAATCTACATAGAGATACAATAAAATTCCAGTACCATACTCTAGTATACAAACTCATTCTGAGTAACCACAAATATTAGATACAATTTCAAAGTTAACACTTGCAAAACAAATGACTGCCTAAAATAATGGTAGAAAATTATTTGAGATTCAATGTAAAAATTAAACACTCTGAAGCATGTTAATAAAATGTGATTTGAAAGGTAAAACTACTATTTAAGAAAAGAAAAACTACTCCTTAAAACTAAAAAAAAAAAAACCATAAAATTATATCTTCTACAAAAACAAATCAACTTTATCTACAGCCTAGTTCTACCCAACTATGGAATGTCAGAAGAGAAGGTCTCACCATGGACTCAAGAGCTGACATGAGGAATGTCACCACCATCCTGCTGAGGACTCCTCATCTTCAACGGCCAGGGTGGACATTGTTACTTGGGCCATGATCTTTGTGCAAGACAAGTAATAAGAAAGTGAGTGGTAAAAATCTGGTGTTCCAAACCCACATTCAGAGCTCTGAGGATCTCCCACTGGCTGTCTAATTTACTGTTTTTTTTTTTTTTTTTTTTTGCCTACGAGAAAAAACAAGACTCAAAAACTAAGTATGTGATTTGTCTAAAACTCTCATCACATAGAGAATCTATTCCATAACTTTGTATCTAGTGTTATTTCAGTAACATTAGGTTAATATCACACCCAAAATAAATGCAGATGGCACTCAGAATCAGTGAAATTTCTCCCAAGGAGGAGGAGGAGGAAAGATAGACAGACTATCACAGACCAATGTGGGACAGAGCTGCCAAGCTCCCTCTCTCTCTTGCACATCCTGACATAACGAAGGGTAGGTGCAGTGGACTGAGGCTGGGGGGGAGACACGTTTCCCTTCTTACTGAGAAAACAGATCACAGGCATCAAGAAACAAGTAAGATGATTTATATTACAGCACGTTGCTCTATTTGAAAAATGTTTTGTAATATTTCGGTAACAACAAAGACCCTCAAACGAATTTCAAACACTATCAATATTCAACACATAAACAGAAAATATGAACTGTCAGCAAGGATATCGGAAAACCGGACCCTGTACGCACTGCTCTTCAGAACGTAAACTGCTGCAGCCTCTGTGGAAGATGGTTTGGCAGCTCCTTAAAACATTAAGCACAGAATTATCACACAATCCAACAACTCCCTTTCAGGGTATATACCCAAAAGAACTGAAAGCAAGGACTCAAACAAGTATTTGTACATTCATGTTCACAGCAACATTATTCACAGTGGCCAAAAGGTACAACCAACCCTAAGGCCCATCAATAGGTAAATGGATAAGCAAAATGTGATACACACACATACATGGAATATTATTCAGCTGCATAAAGTAAACAATGATTCTGGCCAGGTTCAGGGTCTTACTCCTGTAATCTCAGCACTTTGGGAGGCTGAGGCAGGCAGATCATCTGAGCCCAGGAGTTGCAGGCCAGCCTGGGCAAAATAGCAAGACCTCATCTCTGTAAGTTTTTTTTTAAAGAAAATTCTGATAATGCTAGAGATGAACCTTGACAGCGCTATGCAATCTACACATGCAACAAAACCGTACTCATACTCTACAAATATGTAAAGTTGTTTTAAAATGGGTAATTCATCGAGGAAGAAACGTGACCCACAGAGAGCAGAGAGGAGGGAGACAGAAAAGCCACCCACCCAGAACCGGCGTGGAGCCCAGGGGTCTCCCCACGGCAGGGAAATGGTGAGTAAGCAAGGGCCACTGCTGACTCACCCTTCTGCCATCAACTTTTGAAATCCTGGGCACAGAAAATCCTCTGACACCCTCCCCACAGAGCTCCCCAACTGACACAGAGAGCTGCATGGAGTCTGGTAAGAGCCTCCAGTCAGGCCCACACGGAACCCTAAGGACGCTGGACCCCTGAGCATGACAGTGCCAGCTGCTATTGCTCTGCCACCAGAAGAGGCCAGACTCGCTCACATGCTCCCAGGATAGGGGCCATATCTATAGTGCTGAGGAGCAGACAGACTCACCTCCTGTCTCCACTCTACCTCCTGTAGAGGCCTCACCTCCACTACACCTCGCCTGGTAATGCCCACTGGCCTGGGTCTCAGTGCAGCCACTTACCCCCTGCCTGAGCACTCAGGCTAACTGCAACTCTGCAGACAGACCTCCCAGAGGTACCTGTCAGGTCTGCTGTTTCTGCAATTGCCATGGCCCCTACACTTCTACCTTTCTGAGGCTAGGGAGGGACCGAAGAGCCCAAGAACTATCACAGGCTTCTAGCACACCACAGCTGCCTTACAGAAAGTGCACAAACTGTTTCCACGTTGGTCCCCCTCTCTGCTATGCCTCACTGGGGAGGGTCTCCTGACCTGGGCCCTCAGTACAGCCATCCTGCACCCCCACCCTGATGAACTGCTTCAGTCAGTGGCATCTCTGCCTCTCTCTGAGATGGAGCTTTCAGGGGTAACCCACAGGCTCTCTGCCATTGCCACTGTAGCAGTACCACCATTGCTGCCCTTGGTCTGGGCAAAGAATAAAGACCCTGATTGCTTTGCCAGCACCTCCAGCATGCCACAGCCACCAGAAGGAGAAAATTCCAGTTTCTCTTCTCTGTGAGCTTTCAGCTTCCTGCTCTTCACCAGAAGGAGCCCCAGGTTTAAGCCCACAGTTCGGCCACCTCACCCTTGGCAGAACATTCTCACTGGCAGTGGCTCTGTGTCTCTCTTGGGTGGAGTTCCTGGAGGTAACTGACAACCCTTCTGCCATTACTGCTGCAGGTGTGAGCAAAGAACTGAGGCACTTTGTTTCTTCCCCAACCTGAGGGCAGCAAGGGTAGTATCACTGCAGCAGGCCACACCCACCATATGGAGGGAAGTCCAGTCTGTCTTCCCTGTTGGCCCCAAATCTCCTGCTCTTAACCAGGCAAGGGTCCCAGCTTAGGCCCACAATGCAGCTGCTCCATTTCTCGCTGATCATTCTGATTGGCAGCAGCTCTGCATGTCTCTGAGGTGGTAGCCCAAGAGACAAGTGAAAGGCTGTCTGCCATTGCCATTGCCGAGGTCCCCTACCCTGCTGCTCCCAAGCTGGGGAGAAAATGAAAAGCCTGAGTTCACCCCAGAGCTATGATGCACAGGGCTATGGGATGGGAGAGCCAACCCAAGACCTATGGCTAGTACTCAAGTGGGGGACCAGCATAAAACTGCTGAAATGACAGAGAATTCAGAGCCTGGATGCCAATGAAGATTGTCAAGATTCGGGAGAAAGTTGCAACTCATTTCAAGGAATCTAAAAAATTCAGTAAAACTATTCAAGAGGTGAGAGATGTAACAGCCTTCTTAAAAATGAACAAAATTGATCTGATAAAGCTGAAAAACTCATAAAAAGAATTTTGTAATACAATCAGAAATATTAACACCAGACGAGACCAAGCTGAGGGAAGAATCTCAGAGCTCAAAGACCAGTTCTTTGAATTAATTCAGTCAGACAAAACTAACTGAAAAAGATTGTATTTCATGAATAAAAACTTTAAGAAAAATGGGATCATGTGAAGACTCCAAATCTACAACTCATTGGCATCTCTAAAAGAAAGGAAGAGAGAAGAAATAACTTGGAAAACATTTTTTAGGATACTGTCCAAAATAATTCTCTTTACTTTCCTGGAGAGGTTGAAATTCAAATTCAGAAAATTCAGGGGACCCCTGGGAGATAGTACACAAGATAACCATTCATCCCCAAGACATACAATCATCAGATTCTACAAGGTCAATGTGAAAGAAAAAATATTAAACACAGCTAGAGACAAGGGGCAGGTCACTTATAAAGGGAACTCCACTAGGCTATCCGCAGACCTTCCAGCAGAAGCCATACAAACACAAAAGCAACTGGGGGGGGCCTATGTTCAGCATTCTCAAAGAAAACAAACTCCGACCAAGAATCTAAGCACACCAAACTAAGCTTCATAAACAAAAGAGAGAAGATATCCTTTCAGACAAGCAAATGCTAAGGGAATTCATTACCACTAAACTTGCCTTAAAAGTGATTCCTAAGGGTATGGTAAGCATGGAAAGGAAAGACTATTACTGGCCACCACAAAAAGCACACTGAAGTACATGGGCTATTTACACTATAATGTAAATACACAATCAAGTTTACATAACAAACAGCTAAAAACACAATGTCAGGATCAAATCTGCACACGTCAATATTAACCTCGAAAAAGAATGTGCTAAATACCCCACTGAAAAGGCACAGAGTGACAAGTTAAATAAAGAAGGAAGACCCAACTGCATGCTGTCTTCAAGAGACCTATCTCACATGCAAGGACATCCACAGATCCAAAGAAAACAGATGGAGAAAGATCTACCAAACAAATACAAAACATAAAAGAGCAGAAGTTGCTATTATTTTTTCAGACAAAACAGACTTTAAATTAACAATGATCGAAAAAGACAAGGGGATTTCAAAATAAGGGGTTCAATTCAGTAAGAAGACTTAACTATTCTAAATACTAATTATATGCACCCAATGCTGGAGCACCCAGATTCATAAATCAAGTTCCTAGAGACTTATGAAGAGACTTAGATAACCACACAATTACACTGTGAGACTTGAAAACCCCACTGAAAGCACTGGACAGATCACCAAGGCACAATACCTACAAAGATATTTAGGACCTAAATTTGACACTTAACCAAATGGACCTAATACTCATCTAGAGAACACTCCAGCCAGCAAAACCAAAGTATACATTCTTCTCACCTGCACGGGACACATACTCTACAATTGACCACCACGCACTTGGCCATAAGGCAACTCTCAATATATTCTAAAGAATCAAAATCATACCAACCACACTATCTATCGGACCACAGTGCAATAAAAACAGATATCAATACCAAGAAGATCTCTCAAAGCCATACAATTTTGTAAAAAATTAAATAAGCAGCTGCTGGATGACTTTTGGGTAAAGAATAAAATTAAGGCTGGAATCAATAAATTATGTGAAACTAATAGAAACAAAGATACAACGTACCTAAATCACTGAGAAACGGTTTAAAAAAAGTGTTGAAGGGAAAGTTTGTAGCACTAAACACCCACATTGAAAAGTTAGAAAGATATCAAATTAAGAACCTAATGTTGTATCTTTTTATTGTATTTATTTATTTTTGAGACAGGGTCTTGCCCTGTCGCACAGGCTGGAGTGCAGTGGAGCAATCTCAGCTCACTGCAACCTCCATCTCCCAGGTTCAAGCAACTCTCCTGTCTCAGCCTAGTTGAGACTAAGGGTGTGTGCCACCATGCCCAACTAATTATTTTATTTTTAGTAGTGACAGGGTTTCACCATATTGGTCAGGCTGGTCTCGAACTCCTGACTTCAGGTGATCCACCCGCCTCGGCCTCTCAAAGTGCTGGGATTACAGGCGTGAGCCACTGTGCCAGGCAATATCTGGAGGAAACAGAAATGTAACAGCAAATCAACCCCAAAGCTAGAAGACAAGAAATATCAAAGCTGAACTGAATGAATGGAGATTAAAAAAAACTGTACAAAAAACTTATTTCTGAAAGAATAAATAAGATTGATAGACAGCTGGTTAAAGAAAAAAAGATGATCTACCTAAACATGATAAAAAGTGACAAAGGAAATATTATCACTGATGCCACAGAAATACATGAAACCATTAGAGACTATTATGAATACCTTTATGCACACAAACTAGAAAACACAAAAGAAATGGATAAATACCTGGAAACATGTAAACTCCCAAGACTGAATCAGGAAGAAATTAAAACCCTGAATAGACCAATACTGACTTCTGAAATTGAATCAATAATAAAAAGTTTACCAGAAAAAGCTCTGGACCAGATGGATTCTCAGCCAAATTCTACCTGACATATAAAGAAGAGCTGGAAGTTCTACTGAAACTATTCCAAAAAAAAGGAGGAGGAGAGACTTCTTCCTAACTCATTCTATGAGGCCAGCACCATTCTGACACCAAAACCTAGCAGATATGGGGGGGGAAAAAAAAAAAAAGGCAAATTGGTCTGGGCGTGATGGTTCATGCCTGTAATCCCAGCACATTGGGAGGCAGAGGTAGGCAGATCACCTGAGGTCACGAGTTCGAGACAAGTATGGCTAACAAGGTGAAACTCCGTTTCTACTAAAAATACAAAAAATTAGCTGAGCATGGTGGCACAGGGCTATAGTCCCAGCTACTCGGGAGGCTGAGACAGGAGAATCCCTTGAACACAGGAGGCGGAGGTTACAGTGAGCCGAGATCACGCCATTGCACTCCAGCCTGGGCAACAAGAGTGAAGCTCCATCTCAAAAAAAAAAAAAATATATATATATAGATATATATATATATACACATACACACACACAAATATATAAATACATATTTATATATTTATACATACATTTATATTTATTTATATATATTTATATTATTTATATTTATTATATGTATGTATCAAACCGAACCCAGCAACACATCCAAAAAGCTAATCCCCATGATCAGGTAGGCTTTATTCCTGGGATGCATGGTTAAACACCCTAAAAAACTAGGCATCGAAGGTAGGTACCTCAAGATAAAAACAGCCATCTATAACAAACCCACAGTCAAGATCATACTGAAAGGGCAAAAGCTTGAAATATTCCTTTTGAGAATCAGAACAAAACAAGGATACCCTCTCTCACTATTCCTATTAAACAAAATACTGGAAGTCCCAGTCAAAGCAATCAGCCAGGGGAAAGAAATAAAAGGCATCCAAATAAGAAGAGTGGAAGTCAAATGATTTCATTTCACAAATGATATAACTCTATACTTAGAAAAGCCCACAGTCTCTGCCCAAAGGCTCCTAGATCTGAAAAAGAACTTCAGTAAAATTTCAGCATACAAAATAAATGTATGAAAATTAGTAACATTTCTATACACCAATAACATCCAATTGAAAATACAATTCTATTCACAATAGCCACCAAATGAATAAAATACCTGGAAACACAGCTAACCAGGGAGGCAAATGATCTCTACAATGACAATTACGAACCACTGTTAACAAAAAAATTAGAGATGACAAAAACAAATAGAAAAACATTCCATGCTCATGGATAGGAAGAATCAATACTGCTAAAATGACCATACTACCAAAAGAAATTTACTTTTGAATTCAATGTTATTCCTATCAAACTACCAACAACATGTTTTACAGAACTTGAATACTCAAAGCTATTTTATGCAAAGGAACAAAGCTGGAGTCATCATACTACCCAACTTCAAACTATACTACAAGCCTACAATACCTAAAAGAGCATGGGTAATGGTACAAAAATAGATACATAGACCAAAGGAACAGGCTAGATAACCCAAAAATAAAGCCACACATCTAAAACCATCTGATTTTTCACAAAGCCAACAATAATAAACAATAAGGAAAGGACTCTCTGTCAGGCATGGTGGCTCATGCCTGTAATCCCAGCACTTTGGGAGGCCAAGGTGGGCTGATCACCTGAGGTCAGGAGTTTGAGACCAGCCTGGCCAATATGGTAAAACCCCATCTATACTAAAATTACAGAAATTAGCCGTGCGTGGTGGAGGGTGCAATCTCAGCTCACTGCAACATCCGCCTTCCAGGTTCAAGTGATTCTCCTGCCTCAGCCTCCAGAGTAGCTGAGATGATACCATTGCACTCTAGCCTGGGCAATAAGAGTCAAACACCATCTTAAAAAAAAAAGGGAAGGATGGAAAAGACTCTCTATTCAATAAATAGTGCTGGTATAACTGGCTAGTCATATGCAGAAGATTGAAACTGAAACACTTCATTTATACCATATACAAAAATTAACTCAAGATGGATTAAAGATTTAAATATAAAACCTAAAAGTATAAAAACCTTAGAAGAAAATCTAGGAAATACCATGCTGTACATTGGCCCTGGCAAAGACTTCAAGACTCTAAAAGCAACTGAAACAACAAGAAGTTGACAAATGAGACCGGATTAAGCTAAAGAGCTTCAGCACAGCAAGAGAAACTACCAACAGAGTAAACACACAACCAACAGAATGAGAAAAACAAAAAAAACAAAAAACTTGCAAACTACGTTTTTCAGCAAAGGTTTAATATGTACAATCTATTAAAGAAATTATAATTAACCAAGCAAAAAAAACAAACCTTATTAAAAATGAAAGAAGAACAAGAACATACATTTCTCAAAAGAAGATATACATGCATCCAACAAGCATATTAAAATGCTCAATATCACCAATCATTAGAAAAATGCAAATCGAAACTATGAGATACCATCTCACACCAGTCACAGCAGCCACATTAAAAAGGCAAAGAATAATAGATGCTGGTGAGTAGTGAAGAGAAAGCTTATGCACTGCTAGAGGGAATGTAAATTTTTCTAGCCACTGTGGAAAGTACTCCGGAGATTTCTCGAAGAATTTAAAACCAAACTACCATTTGACCCAGCAATTCCACTATTGGTATATACCCCCCAAAATAGAAATCATTCAACTGTAAAGACACATGCATGCTTATATTAATCACAGATCACAGTACTATTACAACAATATTTACAATAGTACACAGTACTATTCATAATAGCAAAGATATGGAATCATCTGATGTCCTTCAATAAAGAAACGGATTTTACAAATGTGGTGTATGTGTGTGTGTGTGTGTGTGTGTGTGTGTGTGTATATACATAATTTCATTGTGTATATATACAGAATGTAATATAGATATGTTACACAATAATGTAAATATACAATCGTATTTCATTGTGTATATATACCATTATACACACACACACACACACACACAATGAAATAGTATTCAGCCATAAAAAGATAAAATTCTGTCCTTTGCAGCAACAGGGATGAACCTGGAGGGCACTGTGTTAAGTAAAATAATCCAGGCATGAAAAAAATATACTGCACATTCTCACTAATATATAGAATCTAGAAAGTTGATCTCACGGGAGTAGAGAGTAGAATGGTGGTTACTAGAAGCTAGCGTGTGGAAAAGAGTGCAAAATGAGGAGAAAATGGTCAATGGGCAGTAAGTTACAGTTAATAGGAGGAAAATATTATAGTGCACAGTAGGGTGACCATGGTGAACAGTTTTGTATTGAATATTTCAAATGGCTAGAAAAGAGAATTTTGAATGTTCTCACCACAAAGAAATAATAAANTTGGCAGCCACTGATCTGTTCTCCATCACTAGGATTATGCTATGTAACTCAGGTATTTTTGAAACCGAGCTCATGAGGTTGCTAAATAAATCATGTTTATAAACTATTATTTTCAATCTTTATAAATGGCATATTGTAGCACATATTCAAATATGCTGTACATATATAGGTGAGCCAAAGTTTGAACGTGGATCTAAGTGCACAAATGTAAATAATATTGTACACTTTTATCACACTATCCCTATTTGTAATCTTTTCCCCAAAAAACTAGTAGTAGTGATGTTTGCTCTTATTTAAATTATCAGAAGCTTTAAACTTTCTCTTAAACTATAGTCATTACTAATTGAATGTTTGATTACTGCCTGATTCCACTTATATAAGGTATATATGTACATATATACATATATGTCATATAAATGTGTGTATATATTTATATATATGTCATACGTGTGTATGTATATATCTCAGTCATATATGATGACATGATCTATGATCTCTGTATATATTTATATACACAATATTTTGAAAGTATTACATGAAGGAAATAGTAGAGTTGATTTCATATAACAAGAGTTACTGGATGAATATGGGCAAAAGTTAATGCACATGGGCAAATAAATTGATGAACTTACAGACTCATTCATTTGACATGTATTTATTGAATGGTCTCTATTGAATGCTGAGTATCTTCCAGGAGCCTAAAATTCAGCAGTGAACCTAACAGGCTCAAATCCTTGCACTCAAGGAGCAAATATTCTAATTGAGGGAGAAGAAAATAAACAAAGTTAATAAGCAAAATATTCAACATACTAGCTGATAGGAAGTTCTGTGGTGAAAAATAAAGTGAGAGGAAAAGAGTGAGAGAAAGCTCTAAAAGTAACTGAAGGTTTACATGAAGAAATCACATGACCTAGAAGCTGCCCAGGCCTTGGCCCAGAGTGAGAGGAAGCGCCATGAGCTCAACAGGCAGGTCACAATCCAGCGGAAAGAGAAGGATTTCCAGGGCATGTTGGAGTACCACAAAGAGGGCGAGGCCCTCCTCATCTGGAACCTGGTGACAGACTTGAAGCCCAAGATGCTGTCGGGAGCAGTGCCCTGTCTCCCCGCCTACATCCTCTACATGTGCATCTGACACGCGGACTACACCAACGACGATCCCAAGGTGCACTCCCTGGTGACCTCCACCATCAACGGCATTAAGAAAGTCCTGAAGAAGCACAAAGATGACTTTGAGATGACGTCATTCTTGTTATCCAACACCTGCCGCCTTGTTCACCGTCTGAAGCAGCACAGCAGGGATGAGGGCTTCATGACTCAGAACACGGCAAAGCAGAGCACTGCCTTTAAGAACTTCGACCTCCCCGAACACCGTCAGGTGCTGTGTGACCTTTCCACTCAGATCTACCAGCAGCTCATTAAAATTGCCGAGGGTGTGTTGCAGCCGATGACACTTTTTGCCATGTTGGAAAATGAGCGCATTCAGGGTCTATCTGGTGTGAAGCCCACTGGCTACGGGAAGCGCTCCTCCAGCATGGCAGGTGGGGATAACTCATACCGCCTGGAAACTATCATCTGCCAGATGAATGCCTGTCACACAGTCATGTGTGACCAGGGCTTGGACCCTGCGATCATCCTGCAGGTGTTCAAACAGCTCTTCTACATGATCAATGCAGTGACTCTTAACAACCTGCTCCTGTGGAAGGACCTCTGCTCTTGGAGCACAGGCGTCCAACGCAGGTACAATATAAGTCAGCTTGGGGACTGGCTTCGGGGAAGAAGCCAGAGTGGAGTAGTTCAGACTGTGGAACCTCTGATCCAAACAGCCCAGCACCTGCAATTAAAGAAGAAAACTTAGGTGGATGCAGAGGCCATCTGCTTCCTGTGTACCTCCCTCAGCACCCAGTAGATTGTCAAAATGTTAAACCTTTATCCTCCCCTGAATGAATCTGAAGAACGGGTAAGAGCGGCCTTTATACGAACGATCCAGGCACAACTACAAGAGTGGAATCACCCTCAGCAACTGCTATTAGATGCCAAGCACATGTTTCCTGTTTTGTTTCTATTTAATCCATCTTATCTAACCACGGACTCAATCCCAGCGTGTCTCAATCTGGAGTTCCTCAATAAAGTCTGAAGATGCATCTTTCCAGCATTAGTCTGATTCCCAATGTGAGCAAGAAGGAAGGATATACACAAAAGTAAATTCAAGGATCTGTTCAGTCAGGTAAAGGTAGATCAAAATCAGAGACTGACAGCTGTGGAGGGTGCTGAACTATACAGAATTAGACACAACTATGTCATTATTTTCTGTACCTACTGCTTAGAACAGAAACACTTGAAATATGGAAGACTTTAAGTTTGATTTCAGTCCAACAAATATACATAATAATTATAGACACCAAGCAGTCCCCATAGCCATATAAAAGGTGCCAGTTATATAAAATGACACTGCCTGGTTTTAATCTTTGCATATAACTGGAGAATATCCAAATTAAAATACTAACTATATATATAAGTCACATAAAATTGTCTTCAAAGGGTTTTTAACAAATAATAGTACTAATAACCACGATAATGGCATATACTGACATTTCCCAAAGTTTGCAAACCATAGGTGTGGTTGAGTTTGTGGTGAGATGTGTTAAGAACAAAAATACGGGGATGAAACTTCTGAGAAATGTCCTCAAAATATTTTTTAATGACTGATTATACAAAGACAGTGATGTAACTGACCTCCAAACCCGATATTTAGAGTACCGGTTTCTGAAGCAAAATTAGAAGTGCCAGTCCTCAATGTCCTCAAACGCTTTTGTGTAATCTTGGTTTAATGGAAGAGATGATTAAAATGCTGCTATCTGAAATTCCAAGTGAGAAAGATGGAAAAATATTTTGTTTCTTATGCTAATCCATACACTTTCCAAGTCCCACAGAATTTTCACAAAAATGTGTATAGCTAAATATTAGAAAATGATATCAACTTGTTTTATTTATAGATGTAAAAACCAAACAATGTGAAAGCTTTTAATCTCTTACTCCCATTAAGCCTCCAGTAAGAGCATCATATAATGCTCTACTATTCCAAACAACTAAATAGTAAAGCAAACTCAACTTGCACATCAGATCACCTGAAAAGTCTTCAAAAATAATCAGTTCAGGGATTACTATTATACAAAAGTTTGGGTTTTTTTAAGAGAATAAAATGGCCTAGGTCAACTTTCCCCTTTCAGGTTATTTTCAACGTTTTTCAAACATTGTAATTCAAAATTGTAAATATCTCTCCTATGAAATAAGAATTTTAAAAAAGAGTAATTCAGTAATATAACAGAGGAAGATGTTTGCTGCTCTTAGGATTTTTTGTTTGTTTCTGGCTCTTCAAAAGCAAGCATTCAGTTAGAAACCCATTATTATTCTTTCCACACATTTTTTTTTGCTGTCTTTTCCCTATTTCTTGATAGCAGTATGCTGTTCCAATGATAAGAATAGTGTTTGCAAATCATAGAACAGCCTCTGTATTACACTGAGAAAATAAGATTTCTCCATGAATTGGAAGTAGAACAGCCTGCCTCCACCCTCTTTTACTCAACTACCCAACTGAAAAGGCCCTTGGAAACACAGCACACTCCAAGCTACCTTCTGTACTGTGCCCTTAGAGCACCGCTTCCTCAGTCATTCTCTGCATCTCCTGGGGCTTAACCCAGTCTTAGCCTGTGTTAAGGCTGCTGACAGTTGTGTTCCAATCACTTGTCATGGGCATTATCCCCTCTACATCCACATTAAACATACCGGCTTCTCTTGGGCGTCTGCAGAGCTGTGCCTTTTTCTTTCAGTTACAGTTACATAATCACTGACCTCCATGACACTTACCCGTGTCATGGGTAATGACACGTGGATCCATGTGCTGACTTCATTTACAAGGCCAATCTAAAACAACTGGGTTTGTGGCTACCTCTTTAGAGTTGTTTCTGAAGTATAATTTGCTTTTTGATGCACTTTAGTTTGAAACTGAGTCTCTTATGTAAGGACTGTCCTTAATCTTAAAGACCAAAAATGCCTTGTTAGAGTATTAAGGAGTTTTGACATGCGGCGGTTCCACAAATACAGTGGCTTACTGTCCTTATATGCTGTCTTACACCATATTCTCTCCATCTCTCTTGGTCACTAAATTCTGCTGTTACTGGTTAATCACTAGGTGTCAAGAGCTTACTGAATTAAAAACTTGGCAATTAGAATAAATGGGAGGGAAAGACCTTAGGAATAGTCCATTTAGCCCAAGAAATGGTAAGTTTAGTTATTCTCTTCCAAAAGATAAAGGTATATCACTGGAATTGTACTCAAAATTTATAGATGACTAACAAATATATACTTCATATGTACTTAATATTTAGATCTGTCTTATTTAATACTTGGGAGGTTAGAAGAAGCATCTTTAGGGGAACTATATAGTATTTTGTTAGCATTTTCTCTGCATTTTTAAAAATCATTTCAACTTAAACACTTATCAGCGTCATGAAATCAGTAATGACTCTTTAACAATTCAACATAAAGGTTTGAACTCTCCACTAGATGTCTCTTTAATTTTTAATATGTAAAATTTAGTGGATGCTTTTCTCACCAGGTGCCTTTAGTAGTTACTAACATAACTGACTTATCAATTGTTTCTCTGAAATAAGTGTTGCTGTGTGAATAATTTTAATGTTCAATGTGATATCATGGTGGAGTTTTGTCTTTTAAAACATTGGAAGCATTTTAAATATTAAGAATGACATATTTATAGATCAAACACTTGTGTTTTAAGTATTATACAGAACCTGTTTACTTATAGTAAATGTGTATGTATCCCTCAGTTGTTGCTGAAGCTGACAAGCATATTACACACATGCATTTTCCCTGTGCCATCATAGTTGCAGTTAGAGTTCTAGTACCTGTAGCCTCGCCTGGGAGGCAGATTAGACCCAAAGTAGACATTTTTCCCTTTCCATGAAGCACGGCAGTGGGAATTGATTTCTTTGATTTCCCTACTACTAAATTTTAAGGCTTTTGTGAAAACAAAAACAAAACAAAACTAGGAACTTTTAAAAATTAACGCTGCTACCATCAATTAATTAAATATTTACTTAGAGCCTTCATACATTAAGATTCCAGTAACCAATAAATTAGAATTTATTTCTTCTGCATAAATTTTCATACACTTGACTAAGACAGCAAGGGTGTCCTAAATTGAGACATTTGGATAATGCCTATATAAGTAAATGGTCACTAAAACGGGACCGCATGGGGTAAGACTTTGTAGTTCTTCACAGAACATTTGTCATCAGTTTCTCCAATTAATTTGATGCACGAACCAAAAAACCATAATTTACCTTTTGTACCCACTGGTGCCATAATTAGAGAATTAGAGGGTATAGACAGAGGTTAATGCCAATGACAAACACAGGACAGGGTTTTTTATTATTATAAAGTTCATTAGATACAAAACATTGTTTTTCAAAAACAAATTTCTAATTCTAAGAAAGGGGATCAATCAGAAATGAAACTAAGCTACATTCTGAAGTGATACTGTATCAGAACAATCCAGATTTGAATATAACATTTTGCCACCACCTGACATTTAGATGAAGAACTGTCTCTCCGAAAGAGTTCAGAACATATTCAGGGGTGAACCTAACACCATGGAAGAAAGACTACTGATGAAAATATTTTCCACTTTGAACAAATCTGTAAACTACACCTTGTTTACAGAAAAATGCTTGGAATGCTCACTGTAATATTTAGGTGTGGATAAAAATTTATGGAAATAAATACTTTTGAATAAAAAAAAGAAAAATAAAGCAAGGAAGAAGAATGGGATAGGATGTGTATTTAAAATAGAATACCCAGGAACAACTGAGCTGAAGTTATATGTATAATTATATAGCACTATACATAATAACTGTATCTTTACATCTGGTGCAGGTAATTAGATAACCCATGCAAATATCTGGGGGAGGAATAGTGCAGGCACTACAGGAATATCAAAAAGGCCAATATGATGAAAGCAGACTAATGACAGAGTGATATGGAGTGAGAAGCAGATGAAATAATAAGAAAAGTAGGCAAGTCATTTTGAGGGGTATGCTTCTCAATTCTAATTTGCATATAAATCACTTAGGTTTCACATTAAAATAAAGATTCTGATTCAGGTGGTCTGGAGAGTTTATATTTCTTACAAGTTTCAGGTGATGCTGGTGCTACTGGTCTATGTATCACACTTTGAATACCAAAGGACTGGAGATCTGTGCATGGTAAGGGCTTTGGATTTGAGTACTGTGGGTTGAACTGTGTCTTCCCCAAAAAGATGTTCAAAGCCCAACTCTCAGAATTTGTAAATGTGACCTTACCTGGAAATAAAATCTTGCCTGGTCAATCAAGTTAAGTGGATTCACATGGGCCCTTATCAAATGACTAGCGTGCTTGTAAGAACAAGGATATTTGGAAAAACACACAGTGGATAAGGTATGTGAAGATGAAGGAAGAGATTGGAATCATGTAACTACAAGCCAAAGAATGCCAAGGATTGATGGCAACTATGAGAAGCTAGGAAAAGACAAGGAAGGATCCTCTCCCGGAGCCTTCAGAGAGACCATGACCCTGATGATACCTTACTTTCAACTGGCCTCCAAAACTGTGAGAGAATAAGTTTCTGTACTTTTAAGCTACTCAGTTGGTGTAATTTGTTATAGTAGCTGAGGAAACTAATACATTGAGTGGGATGGAGAATGAAGTCATTGGAGGGTTTAAACAGAAGAATGGCTCTTCTGACATATTCTTAAAAATCACCCTAATTGCAGAGACAAGAATAGACCGAAGGCGAGGGGCTACAGGGAAGCAGGAAGACCAGTTAGGCGGCTATAGCAGTAAATCTAACTGGAGAGTGCAGAGATGGTGGTTTGGATCAGGGTGGTAGTGATGGTGGTGACACAGGAACAGAATCTGAAGATGTTTTGAATTACTATTGGTAAAACTTATTAACATGCTATGAGCTATAAAAAAAAAAAAAAGAGGGTGACTGGGAGTGGCAGCTTACTCCTGTAATCACAGCACTTTGGGAGGCTGAGATGGGTGGATTTCCTGAGGTCAGCAGTTCGAGACCAGTCTGGCCAACATCGTGAAACCTTGTCTCTACTAAAAATACAAACATTAGCTGGGCTTGGTGGCAGGTGCCTGTAATCCCAGCTAGTCAGGAAGCTGAGGCAAGGGAATCACTTGAACCAAGGAGGTGGTGGTTGCAGTGAGCCAAGATCATGCCATTGTACTCCAGCCTGGACGACGAGAGTGAAACTCCATGTCAACAAATAATGGAGAATGAGTTATAACACTTTGGGTAGAAACCCAGTAATGGGATTGCTGGGTCAAATGGTATTTCTGGTTCTAGATCCTTGAGAAATCTCCACACTGCCTTCCACAATGGTAGAACTAACTTACGCTCCCATGAACAGTGTAAAAGCATTCTTATTTCTCCACATCCTCTCCAGCATCTGTTGTTTCCTGACTTTTTAAAGGTTGCCATTCTAACTGGCGTGGGATGGTATCTCACTGTGGTTTAGACTTGCAATTCTCTAATGACCAGTGATGTAGGATGTCGGTCAGGGTGGTGGGAGAAGCTATAAGGAAAGACGCAAGCCTTCTTGAAAGGTTGGAAGGTCTTGCAAAAGCTTCGTGAGAGAATAAAGGTGAAGGCAGCGAATTCTCTTACCCTGAGGCTAAGGACGAGAAATAGGTGCAAAGAAAAGTAAAAGAGTTTATCTAAATAGCCTTGTTTACTTGTGTCATCCGGAAACTGACTTTTGAACTTCTGAGCATGAGACTGCCCCTGTTAGGGGAGCAATAATGTTAATTACCCAGCAATTATGTTGGCTCCAGGCCTTGGACATTATACCAGTACTGAATAAATACAAGCAGCTCTGGCTTATCGAGACTGCTAACTCTCCTCTGTCCCTAGTGCTGGCAGCCCCCTAGCCTGCTCTTACCCTGTATACTTCTGTCTGAGTACTCCTTTATTCTGTTACTTGGCCAGGGTCTGCAGGATGGACCCAGCCCAGTGATGATGAGCTTTTTTCCATATGTTTGTTGGCCGCATAAATTTCTTCTTTTGAGAAGAGTCTGTTCATATCCTTTGCCCACTTTTTGATGGGGTTGGCACATGCACACCTATGTTTATTGCAGTACTATTTACAATAGCCAAGACTTGGAACCAACCCAAGTGCTCATCAATGATAGACTGGATAAAGAAAATGTGACACATATACACTATGGAATACTACGCAACCATAAAAACGAATGTGTTCACGTCCTTTGCAGGGACACAGATGAAGCTGGAAATCACCATTCTCAGCAAACTAACACAGGAACAGAAAACCAAACACTGCATATTCTCACTCATAAGTGGAAGTTGAACAATGAGAACACATGGACACAGGGAGGGGAACATCACACACTGGGGCCTGTCAGGGGGTAGTAGGCAAGGGAGGGAGAGCATTAGGAGAAATACCTAATGTAGATGACAGTTGATGGTTGCAGCGAACCACCGTAGCACGTGTATACATATGTAACAAGCTTGCATGTTCTGCACATGTATCCCAGAACTTAAAGTATAATTTTTAAAAAGGCGGGGGGCAGCCTAGGATATAAGCAAGGTGTTTTGTGGCTTAATAACTATATAACTATAAGGACGGAGTCTATTACCTCCTGACATGAGGAACGTGATGAGAGAAGGTGAGAATGGACAAGATGCTGGGTAAGTGGGGAGCAGAGTAGAGGGAGATTAAGAGCTCTTTTCGAGGTATGTTCACTTTGAGATGCCTATTTTGCCTCCAAGTGGAGATAGTACTTAGGCTACTTGGCATGAGTCTGGAGGCCAGAGCATAGTTCTCTGCTGGAGATTTATCTGATATGAGTTATTAAGAGAAATTATGATGTTTGGCAAGCATGTCCTTAAGTGCTGAGGTTAGCATCAGGAAGGACAATCATGTACTACTAAAACATGGTGTTCAGTGTCACTTATTTGAAAACATACTGGGCCATTATCTGACCTGTGACAGTTCTGACATTCATTCTAAGACTACCAGATGTGAAAGGCAGGAGACTCATTATTTTCTTTTTTGGCGCTTTTCTCATTCTAAACTTCAACTTTCCATATCATTAAAGCCCCTAAGGTAAACAATTAGCCTAAGAGGTATATTCATTTTTTTTTTTTTTTGCTGTCTTTAAATTTGACATCTCATTGTAAAAAATATGTCCTCACTTGTATTTGTGTGGATGATATTTTAAAAGATCCTACTGGGCAGAGAATATGGACACTTTCATTATTTAATGCTTTGGACTAATGCCAATCATTCAAACATGAATCCTTCATTCACCTGTCTTGTCAAAGAATCAGAGCTCATATTGCGTATGTGAAATACCATCCAGTGTCTATTTCAATCACATATGCTATCTGTATCTTAGAAAGATTCTTTCACCTCAACAAGCATATGGCTATCTGGAATTATCTGGATATAGTGATGATTATTTTCATAAACATCTAAAGAAAACGCCTATACATACTTGCCACAAAATGGGTCATTGTTTTTAGTGACTATTGAGGAAGAATAAATGTTTATTTATAAATAAGAATAAATAATGATTATCATTATAATGTACACATTAAGTCCATATTAGAGTTTAGAATTGCTGTTTTTTTTTCTTTTTGGTAGACATAAAACCGGGGTATCAAGACACAGATATTTTAACAACAAAATTGTGTATCTATAAAATCTATGAAACTCATAAAATTAATCTGAGAATGCATCATAGGTATGCTTGTAAACATTCTTTTTGTCTCACTTTACAAAAGAAAAGAAAAAACCTTATCCATCCTGAATCTTAATCATGCTTTACTCTGGAGTGCAAAATTTTATGAGGCATCAAACAAGTAGACAATTCAATATATTGATTTCAGGTAACTTCTTTTAATCTTCTTTGTATATAACATATTTATGTTAAGGGCAAAGAGCTGCCTTAGAAAATGTGGTATTTAAAACTATATTAGGATGTTATTAAATCAGATATATTACAGAGTGAGCAATGCAAGTGGATAATTTTCATTTAATGATACATGCTCTTCCATTTTCTGACTGCAGTCAAATAATTTAATCGCTTGAACCCAGGAGGCAGAGGTTGCAGTGAGCTGATACAGAGGGCACTGTATCGACTCACTGTAAGCCTGAGGGAAAGGCTTATTAAAGGAAAGAGCAGGAACATCAGAAAGAAATGTTGAATAGCATGGTTCATTAATTCTTCTATGAAACAAGCTCATGGCAAGACCATGCCTTGGCTAATTGTGAATTTATCCAGGAATTGGAATTTATAAGTGAGATGAGTGCCAAGTTGTCACATTTCAATATCTACATTTGAATTTAAAAATGATATCTGAATTTTTTTGACAGAGAATAAGCCTGATTAGCTTAACTTAATAAGCATTTGGTCTGTCAAGTAGGTAAGGTATTACACACTTTCTGCAAATTGATTGATCTAAATTTGTAGCCCCAAGGCTTTTGTATTAATATGTTTAAGATGTCTAAAGACACACAAATTTTATTAAAATATGACACTGGTAAAAATGTATTAAAGAGTTGTTTTTCCTAATTACCTATTAATTTATTGACTTTAGTAAAATCCCTCTGAGTTAAAAAACAACGTGCATAAATAAAGCATGTTTAAAGGTCTTTTAAAAACTTTTTTGGTGTAGGTATTAGTTTATTTTAGTGTCTTCTTTAAAAAAAAACACTTTATTGAGGTATCATTGACATACAAACAGCTGTCCATATTTTATGTCTACAAATTGTTGAGTTTGGGGATAAACATATACCTGTGAAACCATTACCACAATCGATGCCATAGACATCTTTGTTCACCTCCAAAACCTCCCTCCCACTCTTTTTGAATTCACTACTCTATGATAAGAATACTTAACATACGATCTACCTTCTTAGCAAATTTTAAAGTGTATATTACAGTACTGTTAACTATAGGCAGTATGCTGTACCTTCATCCCCTAGGATTTACTTATTTTGCATAACTGAAAGTGTGTGCCTTTTGACAGACACCTCTCTGTTTCCTCCTCCTTCTTAGTCCCTGGCAACCACCATTCTGCTCTCTGCTTCTATAAGTTTGACTATTTTCGATTCCTCCTATGACTGGAATCATATAGTATTTGCCCTTCTGTATTAGGTTTATTTCACTTAGCATAATAATATCCTTCAGGTTCAGCATGTTGTCACAAATGGCAGGATTTCCTTCTTTTTAAAGGTTGAATAATACTGGTTTCTATTGCTGCATGACAAATTACTACAATGTTGCTGGCTTAAAATAAGACCCATGGATTATCTCACATTTTTCATGGGTCAGGAATGTGGGCACAATCTAGATGGATCTTCCGCTCAGGCTCTCACAAAGCCACCATCAAGGATGTGATCAGGGCTGCAAACTCATCTGAGATTCATCTGAGATCTCCTTCCAAACTCAGTGGTTGCTGGCAGAATTAATTTTCTTCTGGTTATATGATAGAGGTCCCAGTTTTCTTGCTAGCTGTAGGCCAGGACCACTCTTAGCTTCCAGAGGCTGCCCTCTGGGCTTTGTCCCAGGAGGCCCATCTCTCAAAACATGACAACTTGTGTCTTGAAGGCCAGCAGGAGAATCTCCTTTCATAAAGGACTCAGTCCCCCTTTTAAAAGTTTTTTTAGAGGAAATAATATTTACCCAGGATAATATCCCCTTCTATTACTTGAAAACCAACAGATTTTGAATCTTAATTGTATCTGTAGAATACCCTAGCCTTGGCCATTTAATGTAAACTCATAATGAGAGTAAAATCCATCATATCAACTTTCGACCACACTCAAGCGGGGAGGATGAAATACAGTGTGTACATCAGGTGACGAGAATCTGCCTGCTGCAGTATGTTTCCCAGAAAAAGAAAAAGAAAAAAATATTCTCTAATGATTGGTAACAACTTTCTAATCATGAACTACATTTCTAGTCAGATCCAATAAAGACATTAATGGATAATCTAAACAAGTGTAGCAGTTGATTAAAAATAAATTTTGATGGTCACTCAATATGTGATTTTTGGATAGGTGACAAAATTTGGAAGAAGTTCAGAGATCCGAGTGCCATCAAAAAAACAACACTCTTTATTCCCATGTGCTTACATCCTGTGTTTCCATTAATATCTGTCTGTTTTCTCCTTTTTCTGGGATCAATGATTTCTGGTTAGGTGCAAAGCTGCCCTGCTAAAGACTATACTTCCGTTTCTATTGCCACCGGGAGAAGTCAAGTTATTAAATACTCATTGATGGAGTGTGAGAGAAACTGATGTATGTCATTTCCTGTCTGAATGATATTAAGCATGAGAGCCTCTTCACTATTTATTTCCTTTTTTAACAAATGAAAATAGGAAGTGCCTGAAACTCAGCTTTGGCCATGCTTCGAGGACAACACGTAGAAGATAGCAGAGGTACAAGTTGGAAGAAATTGGGATATTTCCATGACCCTATTGGAGCAGACTTACTCAACTAATTTGCACTCTCATCTAGGAACTATTTCATGAAAGAAATATTAGCATTTCTAGCCATTTCTCATTTATCTAAATCTTCACTACCTGTCTTGAGAAACTCAATAGAGTCGGATGAGTTTTTTGAGACAAGTTCTCCTGGCCTTGCCTCAAAATACTCATCCAAATCTAGTGCTTTCTCACAAGAATGAATTGCAAATGACTTTAATTACTCAGAGGTTAGATCTGTTGTACTAAACTACCAATCTCCTAAGAAGCACCAAATAATAAATATTAATTATAGGTGTTTCAATTGAAATTCAAAATAGGCAATATGTTGTGAATTGATTTATGACATCCTATCCAACTTCTTTCTAGTGACATTTTCTGAACTGCCAAGGAGAGAAAACTGAAAACCGTATTTCTTGAATTTCTTTGCAGGTAAGATTCCAGAGTGATTTGGAAATATTTGCACATATTTCAGAAGGTGAAAACTGAGGTGAAAGCCGGACATTTGCCGCTTCTGAGGATTTTCTTATAGGTACTGCTGTGGAAACTTTTAATTTTCTTATTAAATTATTTATTTTCCTGTAGAATGATTAGCAGAGGTACCAGTGTCCAGTAAGCAGCATCGTAGGCATCCAGAGGAGCAAGTGGGACATCTGTTCTGAACATAATTGTTATAACATGGTTCCGAAGCTGAGAGCGGCAACAACAGCTTCTCAGTCATTGAAGGCACTTTTTAACTGCAGTAGTGGTCTTTGGATGGACAGGAAACAGCTCTCATGTGAGCTTCTCAATTGAGTATGTGGCTTCCTGATCATAGACAAGGTGGATCCTTTGGTGGTTCATTCTCTATTGTACCTTTTCTGGAAAGCACAATCTTGTTTTTTGTTTTTTTTTTCCCCAGCACTCTCCATGATTCTATAATCCATTCATCACCTTGCACTGATCTCTTTTGGCTTTAATCAGCTAGAAGGTACTCTGCTCTTTGATGACGAACACCATCCAATGAAGGTAGTATTTCTTTATCTTTCCTGATCATCCCTACTTCTAGTGAGAGACAGAATCACATGACCATACAGAATAGTAATTATAATTGCTTTTCTACTTAACTCTCAGGCCCTATGGATATGAATGAACGAATACTACTCCTTATTGATGCTCTTTTTCTTTCACTGTGAAAGATTTGGAAGGGACTTCCTATAGTGTGAACCTAATTATTTTGTACTGAATGGCGTTTGTTCTCCAATCTACTTGATGGAAGAGAAAAGGGTAGTTTGTTTTTAAAGTTCAATACCAATATCTTAAAAACCTTCACTGATAGCCTGTAGAGCTGGAATTATTAACAATTATAGATTCATGAGGAATTTTTGAATTTTCTGACCTTTTTGCATAGTTAAAATATGTAGGTTTAAATATTTGCTCATATTTATTTTTCTTTCAGGCAAATAAATTTTCTTCTTTTTTACTAGTTGCTACTTTTAAAAATTTGGTCCCATAAAATCTCCAAAAGTGCTTTAAAAAGAATGGAATATCAATGCGTCTGAAAAATAAAGTTGAGTCATGATTTCTTTTAACAGTATCAGTATCTTTTCTGCATCCAGTCTGTACTAGAGGAAACTGACTTACACAGACGAGACATTTGGCTTTAATATAATGAGGACTTCTTGGAAGAAACTCTATTTCAGTGTGGTGCCTACCTTAATATCATGTCATGAATGCAGCATGATTTCATCCTCAGAGAATAGTCAATGTTTGAATTTTGACAAAATTTTGGATGAATTGCTGAATTTTTTACCCTTTGCCTTAAAATATATTTCATTCAACCATATCATGCATTCAATAACATGCCCTCTGTGCTTTCTCTTTCATAGCACTCATTACTCTTGTAATGCTTTGTGTAATATATGCATCTGCCACTAAACTGGGAATTCCCTGAGGTTCAGACTTTTTTGCATCAATTTTATGTGCCACTGTTTACTAACTCATTATGTTAAATGATTGACTGAAGAGATGCATGAGAAAATACCTTGAGTGCATTTAAACATAAAATGGTAGAACATAAATGATGTAGAATTTTATGACCTTAAGGAGATTTCAAATCATCTTTTATTTTATTTAACAAATAAGTAGTTAACACATATTACATGCCAGGCAAAATTTTAAGTGAAAGTCAATATTTACTTATCCTCAAACAATCCTTTGAAGCACTATTATTTTTGAAAACCCTTTATTGAGGTATGATTGACATAAAAGGCTACACATATTTAATGTATACAACTCAATGAGTTAGGGAATCAGTATACACCTATAAAACTATCACCACCATCAAAGTCACAAACATCTCCATCACCTTCCAGAGTTTCCTTCTTTATTATTATTGTTATTGTTACTGCTGTTTTTGTACGTGGCAAGAACAGTTAACGTAAGATCTAGGTATACAGCAGAAGTCCCCAACCATTTTGGCACCAGGTACTGGTTTTATGGAAAACAGTTTTTCCGGAGACCAGGGGTTGAGGGGGATGGTTTCAGGATGATTTAAGACATTACAAGTCTTGTGCACTTTATTTCTATTATTATTACATTGTAACATGTAATAAAATAATTACACAACTCACCATAATGCAGAATCAGTGGGAGCCCTGAGCTTTCCCAATCTTTCACTGGGAAAGATTTGGAAGTGGCTTCCTATAGTGTGGACCTAATTATATTTGTACTTAATGGCATTTGTTCTTCAATCTACTTGATGGAAGAGAAAAAGAATAGTTTGTTCTTAAAGTTCAATACCAATATCTTAAAAACCTTTGCTGATAACCCATAGAGTTTGAATTATTAACAGTTACAGATTCATGAGGAATTGTTGAATTTTCTGACCTTTTCTATAGTTAAAATATGTAGGTTGAATTGTTTATTTGCTCATATTTATTTTTCCTTCAGGCAAATAAATTTTCTTCTTGTGTTTTCTGAGTGTGCGTTCCTTCAGCTAGATAGTCCTATCTTGGGGTGATGGAAGACAGTGAAAGATCATCAGCCATTAGATTCTCAGAAGGAGACCCAACCTAGATCCCTCACATGCACAGTTGACGGTAAGGTTCACGCTCCTGTAAGAACCTAATGCCGCTGCTAATCTGACAGGAGGTGAAGCTCAAGCAGTTACGTGAATGATAGGGAGCAACTGTAAATACAGATGAACCTTTTCTTGCTCATCTACTACCCAACGTCTGCTGTGTGGCCTTGTTCCTAAAGGCCATGGTACTGGTCCATGGTCTGGGGGTTGGGGACTCGTGGTTATATGGTGCAATATTGTTAGCTCTAGGCACTATGCTATATCATAGATTTCCGGATTGGGGTAAGCAAAAATGACTCAAAACAGAGGTTGTGCAGACCTCACTGGAGCTCATTGAGATATCTGGGGTTTTATGGAAACTGATTTTATTTTGCTTCTGGGAACATGCCCCTTGGAGATAAGAATGGCCATATGGTTTGTGTTGGTCAAGATAATGTGAACCTAAGTTGACATACATATTTTCTCAGCAGAAGGATTTAAAAGCCATGAATGATTATCCACGTACTCTTCTTCTGTCATTGCAATAATGAAAGCACATGTTTATATGGAGTGCCAAGAAATCAAAGCAGCCTGGAATATGAGTTGACACAAAAGCCAGCTGCTCTGGAGAGTCATTCAGAAACACAGGAGACTGCATGACTGAGAAATAAAGTTTACTTAAAGTTTTTGATCCCTTGATAATGTTATTAGTGTAATATAAATAAGTCTACCTATGCTAAACCCCTAGATTCTCAAAAATTTGAGAAGTAAGATTAAAGGTTTCAAAATAATCTATTTATTTTACTAATAAAATGTAAGGTGGGGAGAAAATCTAATCATGGCATGGGGGAGTGCAAGTAGACCTCCTAAATAAACTGAAATAGACAGTCTTCACTACCTCCAAGCCACAGGTATAGGTGGAATCCCTACCTGGAAAACTTCTCAAGGAAACCTTAGGGAACAGGTCAGTGGTGAGATGTCTGAACCTTGGTGGCAGATTCACTACCAAAGGGAAAAGGGAGAACAGAGTTGAACATGACCTTTATCGTCACCAAATTTCCTAATTAGTTGAAGTCATTCCGTGTCCCCTGAGCTTTAAGACAATAAGGAACAAAGGCCAGAAATACACCAGGAGCTCCAGCTGAAAGAAACCAGGATGGAAGAGAGTTCTACCTCACGGTGCCTTACAGGACTCTCTAGCCCTGACCTTCTTCTCCAGTTACACATTATATTCCTATATTTTATTTTGAAGACATATGCACATGTTGTTTCCTTTGAATTAAGATGTCTTCCAGTCTCTCATTATTCAAGCATTTCTTATTTATCATTCAAATCTCTACTCAATAGTCATTTCCCCAGTTAAACTTTCCTTGCCTTCTTAATTAGTTCAATTGTCTTCACGAAAGGATTTTATAGCATTATACATCTCGTATGCATCTATCACATTTGTGATTTTATAATCATTATATAATTAAATTAGTATGTTTCTCTCATATGGTTATTAATTGAATAATATTATGTCTGTTTTCTCCATAATTTACTTTGCATCCCTAGCATGTTGGAGCCATCTCTCTCTGGCTCCCTCACTCTACTCGTTTCTTTCTCTCTCTCTCTTCCTTCCACATTTGATCTCTCTGCCTCCTCCTTCTACCTAAGCCCAGTTGTTGGTGGAAGAGCCTGGTGGGATGGCAATACTGCACAGAATATATCAAGGACAATGATTCCTTTCATCTTTTTTCACCTAGCCTTCCTTTTTTGTGTCATCCTTGCTACATGGTCAAAGTTGTGTCACTGTCACAGTGTTGTTCAGGCCCCACTCAGGAACTAATAGTGGAAGTATAAGAAAACCGATTTTATTTGAATTGAGTGACCCAGAATCTACCCACAGCAGGTGTGTTAAGTGTTGCCAGCTCCCAGGGAGGTTAGGGAACATTATCTGTGCAGGCACACAGTTAAAACTCTTACTAATAGAGAAATGCATAATGGATTTTGTGGAACAACTAGCCATTTGCCACATAGCCTAGTTAGAAAAGATGATTCTGACTGCAAGAATCACAGCATTCTTTTAAATATTTATTCCACCATCTTTTCGATTTTTTCAGTTACTTGGTCTTAAATTTTAAGTTTGCTTTTCTCTTAAGTAATTCACCTTTGTTTCAAGAATTTAAATAAATTTTAAATTTCATAATGCAATTTAATGGATAATATAGGAATTCAGGAATAATATTACATTTATATAAAACTCTTAGGCCTCGCACGGTGGCTCATGCCTGTAGTCCCAGTACTTTGGGAGGCCAAGGCGGGCGGATCATGAGGTCAAGAGATAGAGACCATCCTGGCTAACACGGTGAAACCCCGTCTCTACTAAAAATAAGAAAAAAGTTAGTCAGGCTTAGTGGCAAGTGCCTGTAATCCCAGTTACTCGGGAGGCTGAGGCAGGAGAATCGCTTGAACCCAGGAGGCAGAGGTTGCAGTGAGCCAAGATCACGCTACTTGCACTCCAGGCTGGGCTAAAGAGATTCCATCTCAAAATAAATAGATAGGCGGAGCATGGTGGCTCACGCCTGTAATCCCAGCACGGAGGAAGGCGGAGGTGGGCGGATCACGAGGTTAGGAGTTTGACACCAGCTTGGCCAGCACAGTCAAACTCCGTCTCTACTAAAAATACAAAAAATTAGCTGTGCATGGTGGCGGGCGCTTGTAATCCCAGCTACTTGGGAGGCTGAGGCAGGAGAATCGATTGAAGCCGGGAGGCAGAGGTTGCAGTGAGGTGAGATTGCACCACTGCACTCCAGCCCAGACGACAGTGCGAGACTCCCTCTCAAAAAATAAATAAATAAATAAATAAATAAATAAATAAATAAATAAATATTCAAAATAAATAAAATAAAAATTAAAAGGTTAATCCTATTGCATTAAATAAAAATATTAAAAAATCAAACAAACAAGGAACAGTTTCCAAAATGGTTTGCTAAATTAGAAGTGAATGCTGATAAACTTGTTACCCTACAGCACAGGTTTTCAAATTCTGTTAAGCAATGTTACGTAATTTTGAGTAGAACCCTAAGGGGTCACTGTGTATGTGTGAGGGTGGGGAGCTGGAGTTGTAGCTCATCTTAAGGAAACTGAAAATGCTGAGCTTTGAACTTTTTCCTGGAGTTTTGATTATTGCAAATATAACTGCTCAGAACTTCAAGTGTAAATATATATGGATATGTGTGTATATAGATATCATATATTATATATTTTTTTGTTGAGAATGTACATGCAAATAGAATTGCTGGATCATAATCATATGTTTAATTGTTGAAGGAACTGCAAAAAGCCAAAATGTTTCCCAAAGTTGTTGTAAAAATTATCTACTGAAATCATCTGGGCCAGGACTTTTATTTTTATAAGCTTTTAAATCACAGATTGTACTGATTTAACATTTAAGACTACTGAGATAATCCGCCATATGTTGGGAGAGCTTTGGCAGTTTGTGGTTTTTAAGGAATTGATCAGTTTTCTCTACTTTTTCTAATGTATGTGCAGAGTTGCTGGTAGGGTTCCCTTATACTCATTTTAATAACTATAGGATTTCTAGTCAGATCATTAGGATCTCTCTCATCTCCCAGGTTCAAGCAACTCTCCTGTCTCAGCCTAGCTGAGACTACAGGCGTGTGCCACCATGCCCAGCTAATTATTTTTAGTAGTGACGGGGTTTCACCATATTGGTCAGGCTGGTCTCAAACTCCTGAACTCAGGTGATCCACCGCCTTGGCCTCTCAAAATGCTGGGATTACAGGCATGAGCCACTGCACCAGGCGGTATCTAGAGGAAACAGAAATATAACAACAAATCAACCCCAAAGCTAGGAGACAAGAAACATCAAATCTGATCTGAATGAAATGGAGATTAAAAAAAAAAAAAAACTGTACAAAAATCCAGTGAAACTTATTTCTGAAAGAATAAATAAGATTGATAGACTGCTGTTAAAGAAAAAAAAATGATCTACCTAAACACGATAAAAAGTGACAAAGGAAATATTATCACTGATGCCACAGAAAACCCACACAAAACCATTAGAGACTATTATGAACACCTTTATGCACACAAACTAGAGAAAACAGAAGAAATGGATAAATATCTGGAAACATATATACTCCCAAGACTGAATCAGGAAGAAATTAAAATCCTGAACAGACCAATACTGCCTTCTGAAATTGAATCAACAATAAAAAGCTTACCAGAAAACACTCCAGACCAGATGGATTCACAGCCAAATTCTGCCAGACATATAAAGAAGAGCTGGTACCAGTTCTACTGAAACTATTCCAAAAGAAGGAGAAGAGATTTCTTCCTAACTCATTCTATGAGGCCAGCATCATTCTGACACCAAAACCTAGCAGATATCGAACCAAACACACACACACACACACACACACACACACACACACACACACAATCGGGCTAGGCACAGTAGCTCACACCTGTAATCCCAGCACTTTGGGAGGCAGAGGCGGGCAGATCACCTGAGGTCAGGAGTTAGAGACCAGCCCAGCTAACATGGTGAAACTCCCATTTCTACTAAAAATACAAAAAGTTATCTGGGCTTGGTGGCACAGGCCTGTAGTCCCAGCTACTCAGGACGCTACGACAAGAGAATCCCTTGAACACGGGAGGCACAGGTTACAGTGAGCCGAGATCATACCATTCCACTCCAGCCTGGGCAACAAGAGTGAAACTCTGTCTCAAAAAAATATATATAAAATAAATATATATAATAAATATATACATTATATATAATAAATATATAAAATATATTTTTTATATATTATATCTCAAACTGAATCCAGCATCACATCAGAAAAGCTAATCCACCATTATCAGGTAGGCTTTATTCCTGGGATGCATGGTCAAACACCCTCAAAAACTAGGCAACAAAGGTACGTACCTCAAGATAGTAACAGCCATCTATAACAAACCCACAGTCAACATCATACTGAAAGAGCAAAAGCTTGAAACATTCCTTTTGAGAACCAGAACAAAACCAGGATACCCTCTCTCACTACTCCTATTAAATATAATACTGGAAGTCCCAGCCAAAGCAATCAGGCAGGGGAAAGAAATAAAAGGCATCCAAATAGCAAAAGTGGAAGTCAAATGATTTCATTTCACAAATGATATAATTCTATACTTAAAAAAGTCCACAGTCTCTGCCCAAAGGCTCCTAGATCTGATAAAGAACTTCAGTAAAGCTTCAGCATACAAAATAAATGTACAAAAATCAGTAACATTTCTATACACCAATAACATCCAATTGAAAATACAATTCTATTCACAATAGCCACCAAAAGAATAAAATACCTGGAAACACAGCTAACCAGGAAGGCAAATGATCTCTACAATGAGAATTACGAACTGTTGTTAAAAAAATATACAGAGACAGATGACAAAAACAAACAGAAAAACATTCCATGCTCATGGATAGGAAGAATCAATATTGCTAAAATGGCCATACTACCAAAATAAATTTACTTTTTAATTCAATGTTATTCCTATCAAACTACCAACAACATTTCTTTATAGAATTTTTTTAAAATGAAAAACGTATTTGAAACCAAATAAAAGAGCCTGAATACTCAAAGCTATTCTATGCAAAGGAACAAAGCTGGAGTCATCATACTACCCAAATTCAAACTATACTACAAGGCTACAATACCTAAAACATTATGGATACTGGTACAAAAATAGACACATAGACCAAAGGAACAGGCTAGAGAACCCAGAAATAAAACCACACATCTAAAACCATCTGATTTTTCACAAAGCTAACAATAACAAACAATAAGGAAAGGACTCCCCGTCAGGCACGGTGGCTCATGCCTATAATCCCAGCGCTTCTGGAGACCAAGGCGGACAGATCACCTGAGGGCAAGAGTTTGAAACCACCCTGGACAATATGGTAAAACACCATCTACACTAAAATTACAGAAATTAGCCGGGCGTGGTGGAGGGTGCCTATAGTCTCAGCTACTCTGGAGGCTGAGGCAGGATAATCACTGATCACTTGAAGCTGGGAGGAGGAGGTTGCAGTGAGCTGAGATAGTACCATTGCACTCCAGTCTGGGCAATAACGGTCAAACGCCATCTCAAAAAAAAAAAAAGGAAGGAAAAGACTCCCTGTTCAATAAATAATGCTGGGATAACTGGCTAGTCATATGCAGAAGATTGAAGCTGGATCACTTCATTTATACCGTATACAAAAATTAACTCAAGATGGATTAAAGACTTAAATATGAAACCTAAAAGTGTAAAAGCCCTAGAAGAAAACCTAGGAAATACCATGCCAAAGACTTCAAGACTCTAAAAGCAACTGAAACAACAAAAAGTAGTTGACAAATGAGACTGGATTAAGCTAAAGAGCTTCAGCACAGCAAGAGAAACTACCAACAGAGTAAACACACAACCAACAGAATGAGAAAAAAATAAAATAAAATATTGCACTGTTTTTCAGCAAAGGTTTAATATGTAGAATCTATTAAAAAATCGTAATTCACCAAGCAAAAAACAAACTTTATTAAAAATGAAAAAAGAACATGCACATACACTTCTCAAAAGAAGACACACATGCATCCAACAAGCATATTAAAAAGCTCAATATCACCAATCATTAGAAAAATGCCAATCGAAACCACAAGATGCCATCTCACATCACTCACAGTAGCCATATTAAAAAGGCAAAGAATAATAGATGCTGGTGGGTAGTGAAGAGAAAGCTTATGCACTGCTAGAGGGAATGTAAATTTTTCCAGCCACTGTGGAAGGTACTCTGGAGATTTCTCAAAGAATTTAAAACCAAACTACCATTTGACCCAGCAATTCCATTATTTGGTATATACCCCCAAAATAGAAATCATTCAACTGTAAGGACACATCCATGCTTATGTTAATCACAGTACTATTACAATATTATTTACAATAGTACTAAGTACTAGAACTATTGTACTAGTACACAGTATTATTTATAATAGCAAAGACATGGAATTATCTGGTGTCCTTCAATAAATTGATTTTACAAATGGAGTGTATATACATAGATAAATTTCATTGTATATATATACACAATGTAATATAGATGTATATTGCACAATAATGTAAATACACAATCATATTTCATTATATATATTTCATGATATATATACAAACACACAATGAAACAGTATTCAGCCACAAAAAGATAAAATTCCGTCCTTTGCAGCAACAGGGATGAACCTAGAGGTCACTGTGTTAAGTAAAATAAGCCAGGCATTAAAAAAAAATACTGCACATTCTCACCAATATGTAAAATCTAATAAAGTTGCTCTCATAGAAGTAGAGAGTACAACGGCAGTTACTATAAGCTAGGGTGTGTAAGAGTGGAAATGAGAGAAGCTGCTAGGGTGGGTTGATGTGGAACGCAGTGAAGAGGCTAATTATCCAGAATGTATATGAGATAATCAGAGTTAACCAAGGAGTGGGTAAAATTAAAATGATCATGGTAATTACTTGGAGCACCAAAGAACAAACATTGATAATGCAAGCTCTGTTATTTTTCCCCCAGATACATGGAATACATTTCTTTGTTATTAAGATGAACATACTTTAAGCATAATGCTTCTGTTATGCTTAAAAATACCTTTTCTTAGCCAGGCACAGTGGGTCACACCTGTAATCCCAGCACTTTGGGAGGCTGAGGTGGGCAGATCACGAGGTCAGAAGATCAAGACCATCCTGACTAACAAGGTGAAACCTTGTCTCTACTAAAAACACAAAAACTTAACTGGGCATGGTGGTGGGTGCCTGCAGTCCCAGCCACTTAGAAGGCTGAGGCAGGACAATGGTGTGACTCCAGGAGGCGGAGCTTGCAGTGAGCTGAGATCACACCACTGCACTTCAGCCTGGGCAACAGGGAGAGACTCCATCTCAAAAACAAAAAACCAAAAACCTGTTTTCCCAAGCTGCCGTTGAACTTTTAGCCAACACCTTTCTCCTTTACTTCAACATCTTCACATTTCTTCAGGATCAGAAATCGAAGCCCCATGACCTCATCAGCTGTAACTCAGCCTTCATTCATGTAGTGGTGTTCCTCACTGTGGTGGATGCCTGGCCTCCAGATATACTTGAATCACTGCACTTAGGGAATGAGTTCAAATGTAAGTCCTTGTCTAAACAGAGTGAGGATGGGCCTGTGTATCTGTAACACCTGTCTCTTGAGTGTACACCAGGCCGGCATCATTAGCCCCAGCAACTGCTGTTTGGCAAGGCTTCAACACAAATTCACAGTAACATTAGCAGCGTTAATTTTTTTTTTTTTTCATTCGTCAATTTGTCTTTCAGTTGTAGCATAATATTCTTCACTGTGGCTTCTTCTAATGTGACCCAGACCAGTCAACTTAAGGTCAGCAAATACTGTTCACTTTCTCCCACGAAGCTCTTCATGTGAAAAGTATGTTTTATTCTTGACATTATCCAGGGATGTTTTCATTACAGGAATGACACTGCATTCAATTGCACACATGGTGATCCTTTTCTCCAAGCATCAGAAGCAATCTCAGCACCTTCAGAGCACCAGCTTTTCTCCATGAGCCGTCCCAGAGAAAAGGGCCACTCAGACCATCCCGCTGTTAGTGAGCTACTTTTGGGTCATGTGCTGGGTGGAACTCACCATCTCATCTTCTTCAACCCTGCTGTGGACATGTAACCCAGTCATCCTGAGTATGTAGAACCTTATGGGCAATGTCTATGCCACTGCGGTTACACTGGTACAAATCAGCTCTGATAAAAAGATAGTTGTCATTCTCTAAAATATGCAAAGTGCTACAAAGCTTTAAAAAGTTGACGATGGAAAACATTTCCAGAAAATAGTCATCTCCTATAGTTAAATTGTTCAAGTAGCCCTGGAGTTCTTTTTCTCTTATTTAATAAAATGCATGGAATCACACTTTTATTACATTTATATGCTTTAAACTGATGCATCCAAGGACCATGTAATTTCTTTAATTCAATGGTCTACCATGGGTTGACATTTCTTACATTTTTATTTTCAGTTTATCTTGGTAGCAGAAAATGTTTCTCTCGAAGTATATATATTTTTTGAGACAGTTTCACTCTGTAGCTGAGGCTGGAGGGCAGTGGTGCAATGTCAGCTCACTGAAACCTCCACCTCCTGGGTTCAAGCGATTCTCCTGCCTCAGCTTCCTGAGCAGCTGGGATTACAGGCACACACCACCACACCCGGTTAATTTTTGTATTTTTAGTAGAAGCGGGAGTTCACCATGTTGGTCAGGCTGGTCTTGAACTCCTGACCTCATGATCCGCCCGCCTCAGCCTCCCAAAGTGCTGGGATTACAGACATGAGCCACAGCACCCTGCCTTGAAGTATACTCTTAACAATCTTCTATTGGTAATAAAATTTCTCAATGTTTTGACTTTTGAAAATATTGTAATTTACTCTTCTTTATGAAAGATACTTTAGCTAAATATCCAATTTTAGCTTTTATTATTATTATTATACTTTAAGTTTTAGGGTACATGTGCACAATGTGCAAGTTTGTTACATATGTATACATGTGCCATGTTGGTGTGCTGCACCCATTAACTCGTCATTTACATTAGGTATATCTCCTAATGCTATCCCTCCCCTCTCCCCGCTCCCCACAATAAGCCCCAGTGTGTGATGTTCCCCCCTTCCTGTGTCCAAGTGATCTCATTGTTCAATTCCCACCTGTGAGTGAGAACATGCGGTATTTGGTTTTCTGTTCTTCCGATAGTTTGTTGAGAATGATGGTTTCCAGCTGTATCCATGTCCCTACAAAGGACACGAACTCATCCTTTTTTATGGCTGCATAGTATTCCATGGTGTATATGTGCCACATTTAGAATGGGAGAAAAATTTTGCAATCTACTCATCTGACAAAGGGCTAATATCCAGAACCTACAAAGAACTCAAACAAATTTACAAGAATTTTAGCTTTTATACTATACTTGTTCATTAGAACTTCCCTGACCAGAAATATGTCAATATGGATTTTACATTTTAACCTAGAATTTATTTTAAAGGGTTTTAAATATTTACATGTAATTAGATATTATATGGTTAAACAATATTTTCCCACATGAGGTATAATTCACATAAAAATTGTTAATATTTAAGGTATACAATGTGATGTTTATGTATATGTAAATATACATAAAATGATTACCACAATCAAGCTAAGTAACATATTCATTACTTCCCATAGTTACTGTTGCTGTGATAAGAATATGTGAGATCTTCTTTATTAATAAAATTTACCTATATAGTAGCTGTAGCCTCCATGCTGTACATTAGGTCTCCAGGACTTATTCATCTTATAAAACAGGTTTGTACCATTTGGCCATTATCTCATTTCCCCAAGCCACAGCCCTTGATCACTACCATTCTACTCTCTGTAACCACAATTCAAGCCCTTTTTTAGATTCCACATATAATTGAGATAATGCAGTGTTCATCTTTCTGTGTCTGGCTTATTTCACTTAGCATAACGGCCTCAAGATGATCTG
>NC_037677.1:41283079-41301038 GCF_003255815.1 Theropithecus gelada
ACTAAAAGATGCTATGGAATTTGTCACAGCAGAAATACAACAGAGCACACTTCTAGGCACTGTGATACCTTAATAGATACTATCAATTAATGTGTAAACACAGGCCAGTGTGCTCATCATTACATGAAAAAAATTTAGAACTGGTAAACTAGGGAAGTTTGCAGGATACTGTATCAATGTAAAGAAAATCAGTTGCATTTTTTTACTCCAACAACAAATACCTGGGAAAAATCAAGAAGACAGTTACATTTACCATAACATCAAAAAGAATGAAGTATTAGGTTGGTAATGGCAAAAACCACAATTACATTTGCACCAACCTAATACTTAGGAATAAATATAATAAAGAACGTAAAAGATTTGTGCAACACAAACTGTAAAATATTAATGGAGGCAATTATAGAAAAGACACATTTAAAAATACTTAGTGTTCATGGATCAGAAAAATTAATACTAAAACATTCATACTACTCAAATTGGTGTATTATTTAAAGCAGTCTCTATCCGAATTCCAATAGCATTTTCAACAAAAATCTAAAAAAACTACAGTTTGTGTGGAATTATAAAAGACTCAAAACAATTTTAAGCAAGAGGGACAAAGCTAGAAGCATTACACTGCCTGATTTCAAGCTATATAACAAAGCTGTAGTCATCAAAACTGCAAAATATTGGCATGAACACAAACAAATAGACCACTGGAACAGAATAGGGAGCTCAGGTATATGTATCCATCTGTATACAGTCAATGAATTTTCAACAAAGGCATACAGATACACAATGGAAATAGAATAAACTCTTCAATAAATGGTGTCGGGAAAATGAGATATCCACATACAAAAACAAATTGCACCCAACCTTTACAGCATACATAAAATTAATTTAAAATATATTAAAGATGTAGACATTGGACTTGAAACCAAAAATCTTCTAGAAGACAACACTGAGGAAAATTCTTTGGCATTGGTCCTAGCAGTAAATTTTTGTATTTGACGCCAAAAGCACAGGAAAAAAGTGGGACTACATCAAACTAAAAAGTCTACTGCATGGTGAAAGACAGTCAGTGTCATTAAAAGGCTGTTTACAGAATTGGAGAAAAATACTTGTACGCCAAATATCAGATAAAGGATTAGTATTCAAAATCTGCAAGAAACTCATGAAACTTAACCCCCCAAAATAAAAGTAACAATAAAAAGTGACACTTTTTTAAAAAAGCAGCCAAAAACTAAATGTTATTCTTTTAAAGAAGCCATTAGTAATTATGAGAAAAATGCAAATCAAAACCACAATGAGATCTCATTCAAACAAATATTAAGGTGATATTTATCAAAAATTCAAAAGAAAGCAAATGTTGTCAAGAATGTAGAGAAAAGGGACCTTTGTACACTATCACTGGGAATGTAAATGGTAAAGCCATTATAGAAAACAGCATGGAGGTTCATCAAATAATAAAAAACAAAACCGTCATATGATTCATCAATCTCACATCTAAGTAAATATCCAAGGAACGTAAAATTGCTATATTGAAGAGATATCTTCACTCCTATGTTTATTGAAGCGTTATTAACAATAGATAAGATATGAAGACAACCTAAATGTCCATTAACACAGAAGTTAATAAACAGAATATTACATAGTTGAGCATGGTGGCTCAAACCTGTAATCTCAGTGCTTTGGGATGCTGAGGGAGTAGGATTACTTGAGGCCAGAAGTTCAAGATCAACTTGGGTAACATAGCAAGACCATGTCCTTACAAATTAGCTAGGCATGGTGGTGTACCCCTGTGGTCCTTGCTACTTCGGAGGCTGAGATGGGAGAATAATTTGAACCCAGAATTCAGAGGTTACTGTGAGCTATAATGACGCCACTGCACTCCAGCCTGTTGTTGTATCTTAACAACAACCAAAAGGAAATTTAACATATATTTATGTGCATGTGTGCACATGTGTGTATGTGTGTGTCACAGTTCAGTCCTTGAAAAAAAACTTGCCATTTGCAACCACATGGATCATCTTGAGGTCATTAGGCTAAGTGAAATAAGTCAGACACAGAAAGAAGAACACTCTTTATCTCAATTATATGTGGAGTCTGAAAAAGGGTTTGAATTATAGTTACAGACACTAGAATGCTAGTGACCAAGGGCTGTGTCTTGGGGGAATCAGATACTGGTCAAATGGTACAAACCTGTTTTATAATATGAATAAGGACTGAGGACCTTATTCATGGAGGCTATAGTTAATGTATAAGTAAATTTCATTAATAAAGAAGATCTGAAGTATTTACATGTAAATTTTATTTTAAACCCATTAAAGTAAGTTATAGATTAAATGTAAACTCCAAATTGACATATTATTTCCAGTCAGGGATGTTCTAATGAACAAGCATAGTATAAAAGCTAAAATTGGATATTTAGCTAAAGTGTCTTTCATAAATAAGAGTAAATTAAATTTTTTCAGAAGTAAAAACTTTGAGAGATTTGATTACCGATAGAAAATTGTTAAGTGTATACTTCGAGAGAAACATTTTCTGCTACCAAGATAAAATGAAAATAAAAGTGTAATAGACTTGACATGGAAATGTCTACCCATGGTAGACATTGAACTAAAGAAATTACGTGGTTTTTGGATGCATCCGTTTTGAAATCAGATAAATATTAATAAAAGTGTGATTCCATGCATTTTATTAAGTAAGGTAAAAAGAATTCCAAGGCTACTTGAACAATTTATAGGATAAGACTAGTATTTAGAAATGTTTTCCATTGCTAACTTGTTAAAACTTTATAGCACTTTGCATATTTTGGAGAATGTCAGCTATCCTTTTATCAGCTAATTTGTACCAGTGGAGCAACAGTGGCATAGACATTGCCCACCAGGTTCCGCACACTCAGGATGACTGGGTTATATGTCCACAGTAGGGTTGAAGAGGATGATATGATGAGGTCCACTCAGAACACAAAGTAGCTCACTAACAGCAGGATGGTCTGAATGGCCCTTTTCTTTGGGAAGGCTCTTGGAGAGATGCTGGTGCTGTGAAGGTGCTGGGATTGCCTCGGATGCTGGGACAAAAGGATCACCATGTGTGCGATTGAATGCAGTGTAATTTCTATAATGAAGACATCCCCGGATAATGTCAGAGTGAAAAAAGGACTTCATTAGAGAAAGTGAACAGTATTTGCTGACCTTAAGTAGACTGGTATGCATCACGTTAGAAGAAGCCACAATGAAGAATATTACTTTACTACCGAAAGACAAATTGACCAAAAAAAAAAAAAAAAAAGAAAAGAAAAGACAGTGATAATGTTATTTGAGAATTTCTTTACAAAATAACATTTGTTTAAGCCTTGCCAACCAGCAGTTGCTGGGGCTGATGATTCTGGCTTGGTGTACACTCGGGAGACAGGTGTTAGAGATACATAGGCCCATCCTCACTCTGCTAATGTAGAACAAGGACTTAGATTTGAACTCATTCCCTCAGTGCAGTGATTCAAACATATCTGGAGACCAAGCATCCACTACAGTGAGGAACATGAATGAAGGCCAAGTGATAGCTGATCAGGTCATGGTACTTAGATTTGTGATCCTGAAGGAATGTGAAGATGTTGAAGAAAAGAAGGTGTTGGGTGAAAGTTCAATGGAAGCTTGGGGGAAAAACAAGGCATTTTTAAGCATAACAGAAGCAGAAAGTGTGTTAGTCTTAATAACAAAGAAAACGTATTTTGTATATCTGGGAAAAACAGTAGATCTCTCATTATCAATGTTCTTTAGTGTTCCAAATGATCACCATCCTTATTTTAATTTTACCCGCTTCATGGTTAACTCTGATTATCTCATATACATTCTGGATAATGCAGCCTCCTCACTCATTTCCACATCAAATAATATACATATAAAACATCAATACATCCACAGTCATGCTGCATAGAGTGTACAATTCTGAAACTTTTGTTGTACCATCTGGGTTTCAAACATTTTAATGTCAAAGCTCATTTTTCTGTGTAGCTTCTGCCTAGTGGATTGTATATTCTGAGAACTTGTCAACAAAATATAACTCCCAATAATCCAGCCTTCAAAATTACTACAACACAATGTCACATTTCCTAATGTGTCCCTGTGGGCTCCCTACAGGTGATTTGTAGTGTTCTTCGTATATGTTTCTTAGTGGATTTTAGTTTTCAGAATTGAACTAGATCAAAATTACTTTGGGAGTCAGAAAAATCTTACTTCTTTTAGAGAAACATAGGAGAACTGCTCTGTCCTCCAGAGGATATATCTGTGACACAGAACATGAGATACAGGGAGGAAAATGTAGGTTGCTTATTACCTCTGCTCCCATCAATTTGTCCAGGTGCATTTATTGAGAACAGAAGGATATGTTCATTCCAACCACTGTGAGTGTTGTTGTGTCTTTTAGTGAGTCTGTGCCTCTGTGTTCTTAGAAAATGCCTCACATTTCCCACCCCCTTAGGTTTAACAGGAAGGCTAGAGAGAATGGGAGTTGCCTGTGTCCCTTCACTCACGTGAAGGGCTCAAGTGGTCTGAAATTGAATATTTCTCTTCTTCCCAACTGAATACTACAGAAGTTTGGTGATGGGTATTTCCCTTACCTCAGGTCATATAAACTCTGACAAAACCCCAGGAGGTTAGGCTTTGCTAAAACAGTTTAATGATGGCAGAGCTTGGTAAGAACAGAATGCTCTGAGTGGCTTTTAGTAGGGTACATTTCCCTTCCCTATGCCAGAAAGATAAGATTTTTCTGTTTCTCCTGTGAGAATCTGGTAAGGCTTCTGAAAATAAAACTCTCAAAAGTGAGGAGGAACTAAGACTGGCCTCCATGAAGATTTTCACTCTCAAACTTGTCCACTCTCAGCTTCAGCAATTCCTCAATTACAGTGTAGGTTTTCTACCGTAGTTCTAATCGCTACTGAAGTTTTTTCTTATGGGTTTCTCTTCTGGTGAGTTGTCATTATCTTTATTTGTATGTCTTTCTATACAATTTGGGGGCAGATGGTTAGTTTATGACCTCATTTTTTCCTTCTATAATTTTTTTTTTTTGAGACGGAGTCTCACTCTATCACCCAGGCTGGCGTGCAGTGGCATGATCATGGCTCACTGCAACCTCCGCCTCCCAGCATGAGAAGCAATTCTCATGCTTCAGCCTCCCGAGTAGCTGGGATTACAGGTGCCTACCACCATGCCCGGCTAATTTTTGAATTTTTAGTAGAGACGGGGTTTCACCATGTTGGCCAGACAAGTGTCAAACACCCGGCCACAGGTGATCTGCCCACCTCAATCTCCCAAATTGCTGGGATTACAGGCATGAGCTGCTGCGCCTGGCCTTTAATTTTGTTTTTAATTGACACAATACTTTTACGTATCGTTGGAGCATAATGTGAGCATTAGATACATGTTTACATATGTAATAAATTATGAGATTTATCATGTCTGATATCTCATTTTATTATTTCTTTGTGGTGAGAACATTCAAAATTCTCTTTTCTAGCCATTTGAAATATTTAATACAAAATTGTTCACCATAGTCACTCTACTGTGCACTTGAATATATTCCTCCTACTTAACTGTAACTTATTGCCCATTGACCATTTTCTCCTCGTTTTGCACTCTTACACACCCTAATTTCTAGTAACCACCATTCTACTCTCTACTTCGATGATATCAACTTTATTAGATTCTGTATATTAGTGACAATGTGAAGTATTTATTTTTTTATGCCTGGTGTGTTTCACTTAATGTTCTCCAGGTTCATCCTGTTGCTGCAAAGGACAGAAGTTTATCTTTTTTAATGACTGAATACTATTTCATTGTGTGTGTGTGTGCACGTGTATATATATATATATGTGTATATATACACACGTGTGTGTGTATATATATGTATAGATCACATTTGTAAAATCCTTGTATCTATTGAAGAACATCAGATTATTCCATGTCTTTGCTATGGTAAATAGTACTGCAATGGACATAAGTATGCATGTGTCTTTACAGTCGAATGATTTCTATTTTTGGGGTGTATAACAAAAAATTGGATTGCTGGGTCAAATGGAAGTTTGGTTTTAAATTCTTTGAGAAATCTTCAGACTGCTTTCAGCAGTGGTTGGAAAAATTTACATTCCCACTGGCAGTGTATAAGGTTTTTCTATTCACCACCCACCACCATCTATTATTCTTTGTCTTTTTAATATGGCTGTTGTGACTGATGTGAGATGGTATCTCGTGACTTCGATTTGCATTTTTTTAATAACTGATATTGAGTATTTTTATATGCTTGTTGGATGCATGTGTGTCTTTTGGGAAGTGTATGTTAATGTTCTTTTTTCATTTTTAAGCGAGGTTGTTTTTTGCTTGTTGAGTTACGTTCCTTTATCGATTGTAGCTATTAAACCTTTGCTGGATAAGTAAGTTTTTTCTCTCATTCTGTAGGTTGTGTGTTTACTGTTTGTAGTTTTTCTTGCTGTACAGAAGCTCTTTAGCTTAATTAGGTCTCACTTGTCAATTTTGTGATGGTGGTGTTTCAATTGCTTTTAGAGTCTTTGTCATGAATTCTTTGCCAGGGCCAATGTACAGCATGATATTTCCTAGATTTTCTTGCAGAGTTTTTTACACTTTTAAATATTACATTTAAGTCTTTAATCCATCTTGAGTTAATTTTTGTATATGGTATAATGAAGTGGTCCAGCTTCAATCATCTGCATATGACTAGCCAGTTATCCCAGCACTATTTATTGAATAAGGAGTCCTTTCCTTATTGTTTGTTATTGCTGGCTTTGTGAAAGATCAGATGGTTTTAGTTGTGTGGCTTTATTTCTGGGTTCTCTAGCCTGTTCCATTGGTCTGTATGTCTATTTTTGTACCAGTATCCATGCTCTTTTAGGTATTGTAGCCTTATAGTATAGTTTGAAATCGAGTAATATGATCACTCCAGCTTTGTTCTTTTGCATAGAAAGCTTTGAGTATTCAGCCTCTTTTTTGTTTGTTTCAAATAAGATTTTTCATTTTTAAAAAATTCTGTTAAAAGTGTCGTTGGTAGTTTGATAAGAATAACATTGAATTGGAAAGTAAGTTTCTTTCAGTAGTATGTCCATTTTAGCAATATTGATCCTTCATATCCATGAGTGTGGAATGTTTTTCTGTTTGTTTTTGTCATCTCTAATTTTTTTTTAGCAGTGGTTTGTAATTCTCATTGTAGAGATCTTTCACCTCCATGGTTAGCTGTGTTTCCAGATATTTTATTCTTTTTGTGACTCTTGTGAATATCATTGTATTTTTGATTGGATGTTGTTGGTGTATAGAAATGTTACTGATTTTCATACATCTATTTTGTGTGCTGAAACTTTGCTAAAGTTCTTTATCAGATCTAGGAACCTTTGGGTAGAGACTGTGGGCTTTTCTAAGTATAGAATTATATCATTTGTGAAGTGAAATTATTTGACTTCCTCTCTTCCTGTTTTGGATGCCTTTTATTTCTTTCCCCTACCTGATTGCTCTGGCTAGGACTTTCATTATTATATTTAATAGGAGTCGTGAGAGTAGATATTCTTGTTTTGTTCTGGTTCTCAAAAGGAATGTTTCAAGCTTTTGCCCTTTCATTGTGATGTTGACAGTGAGTTTGTTATAGATGGCTGTTATTATCTTGAGGTACATATCTTTGATGCCTAGTTTTTGAGGGTGTTTAACATAAACGGATGTTAAATTTTATTGAAAGCCTTTACTGCATTAATCTTAATAAATCTTCTGAGAGATCATGTGGTTGTTTCTTAGCTCTGTTCATGTGATGAATAACATTTAATTTTATATGTTGAAATAACCATGCATCCCAGGAATAAAGCCTATCTGATCATGGTGGATTAGCTTTTCTGGTGGGCTACTGGATTCAGTTGGCTAATTTTTTTGAGGATTTTTGCATCTATGTTCATCAGGGATATTGGCCTGATAATTCCTTTTTTATTCTGTTTCTGGTAGTTTTTGGTGTCAGGATGATACTGGCCTCATAGAATGAGTTAGGAAGAAGTCCCTCCTCCTACTTTTTTTGGAATAGTTTCAGTACAGCTAGTACCAGCTCTTCTTTATATGTCTGGTAGAATTTGGCTGTGAATCCATCTGGTCCAGGATTTTTTCTGGTAAGCTTTTTTATTATTGATTCAATTTCAGAATTCAGTATTGCTCTGTTTGTGGTTTTAATATCTTCCTGATTCAATCTTGGGAGGTTGTATGTTTCCAGGAACTTATCCATTTCTTCTGTGTTTTCTAATTTGTGAGCATAGAAATGTTTATATTAGTTATCTAATTGTTTCATGTATTCCTGTGGCATCAGTGATAATATTTCTTTAGCCATTTTGTATTGTATTTATGAAGATCTTTTTTTCTTTAGTTAGCAGTCTATCAATTTTCTTTCAAAAGTCATTTTAATTGGATTTTTGTACAGTTTTAAAAAAAATCTCCGTTTAGTTCAGTTTTAATATTTCTTGGCTTCTATCTTTGGGGTTGATTTGCTCTTATGTTTCTGGTTCCTCTATATATCACCAGGTGCAATGGCTCATGCCTATAATCCCAGCACTTTGGGAGGCCAAGGCTGGTGGATCACCTGAGGTCAGGAGTTTGAGACCAGCCTGACCAATATGATGAAACCTTGTCTGTCTCTCCTAAAAATACAAACATTAACTGGGCATGGTGGCACAAGCCTGTAGTCTCAGCTACTCAGGAGGCTGCGACAGGAGAATTGCTTAAACTTGGGAGACAGAGGTTGCAGTGAGCTGAGATTGCACTACTGCACTCCAGCCTGGGTAGCAGAGACTGTGTCACAAAAATAAATATATAAATACAATAAAATAAAAATATACAATGTTAGCTTGTTAATTTTATATCTTTCTAACTTTTTAATGTGGATGTTTAGCGCTATAAACATTCTCTTTGACACTTTTTTTTTTAACAGTTTCCCAGTGATTTAGGTACGTTGTATATTTGTCTGTATTAGTTTCACTTAATTTCTTGATTTTAGCCTTAATTTTATTCTGTACCCAAAAGTCATCCAGAAGCAGCTTGTTTAGTTTTTATTAAATTTTTATGGTTTTGAGAGATCTTCTTGGTATTGATTTCCATTTTTATTGCACCGTATTCTGATAGTGTGGTTGGTATGATTTTGATTCTTTAGAATATGTTGAGAATTACCTTATGGCCAAGTATGTGGTGGTCAGTTGTAGAGTATGTGTGATGTGCAGATAGTGTATTCTGTTTTTGTTGGATGCAGTGTTCTGTGGATGAGTGTTAGGTCCATTTGGTTAAGTGTCAAGTTTAAATCCTAAATATTTTTGTGAGTATTCTGCCTTGGTGAACTGTCTGGTACTTTCAGTGGGATTTTAAAGTCTCACAGTATTGTGTGGTTATCTAAGTCTCTTCATAAGTCTCTAGGAACTTGTTTTATGAATCTGGATGTTGCAGTATTGGGTGCAGATACATATTCCTTTTCTTTCTTTTTCTCTTTTTCTCTTTCTTTCTCTTTTTCTTTTCTTTTTCTGGAGAGGGAGTCTCGGTCTGTCGCCCAGGCTGGACGGCAGGGGTGCCTTCTCCGCTCACTGCTGCCTCCGCCTCCAGGGTTGTATTTTGCGTTAAGCACGGAGTTGCACCATATATATATATATATATATGTGCGTGTGTGTGTGTGTATGTGTATATATACAAATTTATGCATATATATATTTAGGATAGCTAAGTCTTCTCATTGAATCAAACCTCTTATTATTATGAAATGCCCTTCTTTGTCTTTTTTGATCATTGTTAGTTTAAAGTCTGTTTTGTCTGAAATAAGAGTAGTAACTCCTCCTCTTTTTTTTTTTTCTATTTGCGTGGTAGATCTTTCTCCATCTCTTTTCTTTGAGCCTATGCATCTCCTTGCATGTGAGATGGGTCTCTGGAAGACAGCATGCAGTTGGGTCTTGGTTCTTCATTTAACTTGTTGCTCTGTGCCTTTTCAATGGGGCATTTGCCCATTCTTTTTCAAGGTTAATACTGATATGTGCAGATTTGATCTTGACATTGTGTTGTTAGCTGTTTGTAATGTAAACTTGATTGTGTATTTACATTATAGTGTAAATAGCCCATGTACTTAAGTGTGTGGTTTTTTTTGTTTTTGGTTTTTGGTTTTTGATACGGAGTTTCACTCTTGTTGTACAGGTTGGAGTGCAGTGGCGTGATCTCGGCTCAGTATAACCTCCACCTCCTGGGTTCAAGTGATTCTCCTGCCTCAGCCTCCTGAGTACCTGGGATTACAGGTGTGCACCACCACACCCCGCTAATTTTTGTATGTTTTTTAGTAGAGACGGGGTTTCGCCATGTTGCCCAGGCCCTTAGTTGTGGTTTTTTTTTTTTTTTTTTGTGGTGGCCAGTAGTAGTTCTTCATTTCCATGTTTAATACACCCTTAAGAATCTCTGTTATTTATTTATTTATTTATTTATTTTTGAGATGGAGTCTCTCTCTGTTGCTAGGCTGGAGTGCATTGGCACCGTCTCAGCTAATAACTGCAACCTTCGCCTCCCAGGTTCAAGTGATTCTCCTGCCACAGCCTTCTGAGTAGCTGGGACTATAGGTGCATGCCATCACGCCCAGCTATTTTTTTTTTTTTTGTATTTTTAATATAGATGGGGTTTCACCATGTTGGCCAGGATGGTCTTGATCTCTTGACCTCATGATCTGCCTGCCTCAGCATCCTAAAGTGCTGAGAATACAGGGGCGAGCCACCATACCTGACAAATAATCTCTTTTAAGGCAGGATAATGTAATGAATTCCCTTAGCATTTGCTTGAAAGGATCTTTTCTCCTTTGTTTATGAAGCTTAGTTTGGTGTGATTAGATTCTTGGTTGGAGTTTATTTTCTTTGAGAATGCTGAATATAGGCCCCCAAATTGTTTTTGTCTTGCATGGTTTTTTTTTTTGGTTATTTTTGTTTTTTTTGTTTTTTTGAGATGAAGTCTTGCTCTGTCGCCTGGGTTGGAGTTCAGTGGTGCGATCTCGGCTCACTGCAAGCTCTGCTTCCCAGTTTCATGCCATTCTCCTGCCTCAGCCTCCTGAGTAGCTGGGACTACAGGTGCCTGCTATCATGCCCGGCTAATTTTTTGCATTTTTAGTAGAGACAGGGTTTCACCGTGTTAACTAGGATGGTCTCGATCTCCTGACCTTGTGATCTGCCCACCTTGGCCTCCCAAAGTGCTGGGATTATAGGCATGAGCCACCGTGCCTGCCCTTGTGTTGCATGTATTTTTTCTGGAAGGTCTGTTGCTAGCCTGATGTGGTTTCCTTTATAAGTGACCTGCCCCTTCTCTCTAGTTGCCTTTAATATTTTTTTCTTTCACATTGACCTTGGAGAATCTAATGACTGCATGTCTTGGGGATGGTTATCTTGTATGCTATATCCTGGGGGTTCCCTGAATTCTCTGAATTTGAATTTTAACCTCTCATGGAAGGTTAAGAAAATTCTCATGGACAATATCCTCAAAAATGTTTTCTAAGTTTCTTGTTCTCTCTCCCTTTCTTTTAGAGATGCCAGTGAGTTGTAGATTTTGTGTCTTCACATATTCCCATATTTATTAAAGGTTTTGTTCATTTAAAAAAAATACGTTTTTCAGTTATTTTTGTCTGAATTAATTCAAAGAATTGGTGTTTGAGCTCTGAAATTCTTCCCTCAGCTTGATGTAGTCAGTTGTTAATATCAATGATTGTACTACAAAATATTTTTGTGAGTTTTTCAGCTTTATCTGATCAGTTTTGTTCCTTCTTAAGGCGATTTTATCTCTCATCTCTTGAATAGTTTCACTGAATTTTTTAGATTCCTTGAAATGGGTTTCAGCTTTCTCCTGATTCTTGATGATCTTCATTGGCATCCAGATTCCGAATTCTCTGTCATTTCAGCGATTTTATTCTGATTAAGAACTATTGTTTGGGAGCTAGTGTGGTCATTTGGAGACACTCTGACTTTTAGCATTGCCAGAGTTGCATTGTGCTGGTTTCTTTTCATTCGTGTAGGCTGGTGTTTCTTTAACTGTGTTGTAATTTCAGTACAGTCAGCTTGTTTTACTCCTTGATGTTTTCAGAGGGCCCAAGACTTTGCAAAGTGTCTTTGAGGCTGAATTCTTGTCTTTCATTTCACAGGGGGACATATTAGCAGAGTATTATTGGTGTTAATGTTTGAGCTGCAATTGAGTAGATGGCATGTAAGTGTAATGGCCAGCGGATAGGCTCTTGGCAACACTGGTCCTCTGTATTTTCTTGTGTTTGCAGCCATTTCCCCTTTCAGTGCTGTGAGAGTGGGGGCTCCTCCTCCACTTGCGTACTAGCCACAGGTCTTGGCTTGGCACTCCCAGGCTGGCATCATAGCCCTGGGGTTAACTCAAGTTTTTTATTCCCTCCCCAGCTTGGGAGCAGCAGAGACGGGGACCTTGGCCTTGGCAATGGCAGAAGGCCTTTCACTTGTTTCTTGGGGTACCACCTCAGAGATATGCAGACCTGCTGCCAATCAGATTGATCAGTCAGGTATGGAGCAGCTACGTTGTGGGCCCACACTGGGACCCCTGCCTGGTAAAGAGCAGGGGATTTGGGGCCAATAGGGAAGAGAGACTGGGCTCTCCTCCATCTGTTGGCTGTGGCCTGCTAGAGGCATGAGCAAAACACTCAGGCTGTTTGTTTCTTCCCCAGCCTGAGGGCAGCAAGGGCAGGATCACTGCAGCAGTAATGGCAGAAGGGTTGTCAGTTGCCTCCGGGAACTCCACCCCAGAGAGGCACAGAGCCTCTGTCAGTGAGAATGTTCAGCCAAGGGTGAGGTGGCTGCACTGTGGGCTTAAGCGCAGGGTTCCACCTGGTGAACAGAAGGGAGCCAGAAACCCACAGAGAAGAGAGACTGGGCTTCTCTCCATCTTGTGGTTGTGGCATGCTGGAAGTGCTAGCAAAGCAATCAGGGTCTTCATTCTTTTCCCAGACCAAGGCCAGCAATGGTGGTACTGCTACAGTGGCAATGGCGGGGAGCCTATGGGTTGCCTCTGAAAGCTCCATTGCGGAGAGATGCAGAGATGGTCACTGACTGAAGTAACCCATGGGAGTAGTCGGGGGCAGAATGGCTGTGCTGGGGGCCCACGTCAGGAGACTCTATACAGCGAAGAGTAGCAGGGAAGGGGACCCACGTGGAAAACAGTTTGTCTACTTTTTCTGTAAGGCAACCGTGGTATGCTGGAAGCCGATAGTAGTTCTTGGGCTCTTTAGTTCTTCCCTAGCCAATGAGAGGTAGAGCCTGGGGCCATGGCAATTGCAGAAACAGCAGGCTTGTCAGTTACCTCTGGGAGTTCTGTCTGCAGAGTTGCAACCAGCCTGAGTGCTTAAGTAGGGGTTAAGTGGCTGCGCTGGGACCCAGGCCAGAGGGCATTTCTAGGCGAGGTGTAGTGGAGGTGGGGCCTCTATAGGAGCTAGAGTAGAGACAGGAGATGAGTCTGCTCCTCAGCATTGTAGGTATGGCCCCTATCCTGGGGGCATGTGAGAGAGCCTGTCCTCCCCTAGTGGCAGAGCTTTAGCAACTGGCACTGTTGTGGTCAGGAGTCCAAGGCCCTTAGGATTCCATGTGGCCCTGACTGGAGGGTCTGCCCAGACTCCATGCAGCTCTCTGTGTCAGTTGGGGAGCCCTGTGGGGAAGGTGTTGGGGGATTTTCTGGGCCCAGGATTTCAAAGATCCATGGCAGAAGGGTGAGTCACCAGCAGCTCTTGCTTACTCACCATTTTCCTACAGTGGAGAGCCTCTCTTAGCTCAACACCAATTCTGGCTGGGTGGCTTTCCTGTTTCACTCCTCTCTGCTCTTTGTGGGTCACATTTCTTCCTTGATAAATTCTCCATTTTAAAACTTTACATACATTTATGGAATCCAGTTGCAATTTTGTTACATGCATAGATTGCATAGTGCTATCAAGGTTCATCTATAGCATTATCAGAATTTTATTTTTTAAAAAAGATTTATAGAGATGAAGTTTTGCTATGTTGCCTAGGCTGGTCTCGAACTCGTGGGCTCAAGCTATCTGCCTGCCTTGGCCTCCCAGGTGCTAGGATTAAAGGTGTAAGCCACCGAACCTGGCCAGAATTGTTTTTCCTTTATACAGCTGAATAATATTCTGTGTACGTGTATATCACGTTTTGCTTATCCATTCCCCTATTTATGGGCATTAGGGTTGGTTGTACCTTTTTCACCATTGTGAATAATGTTGCTGTGAACACAAGTGTACGAATACCTGTTTGAGTCCTTGCTCTCAGTTCTTTTGAGTATATACACTGAAAGGGAGTTGTTGGATCATATGATAATTCTACGCTTAATATTTTAAGGAACTGCCAAACCATTTTCCACAGGGGCTGCACCATTTTACATTCCAAAAAGCAGTGCATAAAGGTTCCAGGTTTTTGATATCCTTGCTGACAGTTAGTATTTCCTGTTGATGTGTTATATATTTATAGTGTTTGAAATTCATTTGAGGGTCTTTGCTGTTAACAAAATGTTACAGGTTTTTTTCAAAGAGAACAATATGCTGTATTATAAAGAATCTCACATGTTACTTGATGCCTGTGATCTATTTTTTTTTAGTAAAAAGAGGAACTTATCTCCACCCAGCCTCAGTCCACTGCACCCACTCTTTGCTGTGTCAGGATATGCAGGGGAGAAAAGGAGCTTGGCAGCTCTGTCCTGTGTTGAGCTGTGGTAGCCCATCACTGGGTTGTAAAGCACCTCTCCTCCTCCTCCTCCTTGGGAGAAATTTCACTGATTGACTCAGCCATCTGGATTTATTTTGGGTGTAATGTTGATGTAATTTTATTGAAATAACACTAAATAGAAAGTTAGGGGATGGATTCTCTAGCTGATGAGAGTTTTGGGCAAATCAAGTACATAATTTCTAAGCCTTATTTTTTCTCTTAGGCAAGAAAACTATAAATTAGGCAGCCCATGGGAGACCCTCGAAACCCTGAATGTGGGTGTAGGACACCAGATTTCTACCACTCACTTTCTGATTACTTCCCTTGCACAAAGATCATGGCCCAAGTAGCAATGTCCACTCTGCCTGTTGAAGGTGAGAAGTCTTCAAAGAGCAGGATGGTGGTGACATTCCTCATGTCAGCTCTTGAGTCCATGGCGAGACCTTCTATTCTGACATTCCATAGTTGGGTAGGACTGGGCCATAGATGAAGTTGATTTGTTTTTGTAGAATATATAATTTTATGTTTTTTTAGTTTTAAGGAATAGTTTTTTTCTTGAATAGTAGTTATAGATTTAAGCCTTTCAAATCACATTTTATGACCATACTTCAAAATGTTTATTTTTTATTTTATTCATTTATTTAGAGATGGAGTCACGCTCTGTTGCCAGGCTGGAGTGCAGTGACGCGATCTTGGCTCACGGCAACCTCCGACTCCCTGGTTCAAGCAATTCCCCTGCCTCAGCCTCCCAAGTAGCTGGGATTACAGGCACATACCACCACGCCCAGCTAATTTTTGTATTTATAGTAGAGACAGGGGCTTCACCATGTTGGCCAGGAGGATCTCCATCTCCTGACCTAGTGATCCACCCACCTCAGCCTCTCAAAAGTGCTGGGATTACAGGTGTGAGCCATCACAGCTGGCCCAGGTTAATTTTTACATTTAGTCTCAAATATTTTTCTATGACGATTTTAGGCAATCATTTGTTTTGCAACTGTTAACTTTGAAATTATGTATAATATTTTTGGTTACTTGGAATGAGTTTGTATACTAGAGAATGATGCTGAAGTTTTATTGTATCTATATGTAAAAGATTCCCAGAATTTGAGGCCATCAGGGCATCTTTACTCTTTTATATCTGTGTTTTCTTCTGCTTACACATTCACTATTGCATTAACCACCTGTTTCCAAATTGTTTAGTGTTAGCTTTTTTTGTTTGTTTGTTTAAGACGGAGTCTCACTGTGTCACCCAGGCTAGAGTGCAGTGGTGCCATCTCAGCTCACTGCAACCTCCACCTCCCAGGCTCAAGTGATTCTTCTGACTCAGCCTTCCTAGTAGCTGGGACTGCAGACATGTGCCACCACACCTGGCTAATTTTTTTTTTTTTTTTTTTTTTTTTGGTAGAAATGGGGTTTTACAATGTTGGCCAGGCTGGTCTCGAACTCCTGAGCTGAAGTGATCTGTCTACCTTGGCCTCCTAAAGTGCTGGGATTACAGGTGAGAGCCACCACACCTTGTCAATCTTTCCTTCAAAAAAAAAAAAAAACCCATCATATGCATAATTACAACAGAATATTGAGTGCTGATTATATAGTTTTTATTTTTGTGTTACTATCATAGTAGTTAACAATGTATCGTATTTTTATAGGTAGGTAGCTGGAAATAGTATTTATTTTAAAAAGTATCAGGCTAAGGTATTTTCTATTTTTCTTTTACTTTTTTTTTTTTTTGAGTTGGGGTCTTACTCTGTTGTCCAGATGGGAATGCAGTGGTATAATCATGACTCACTGTAGCCTGGACATCCTGGATTCAAGTGTTCTTCCCACCTCAACTTCTGAGTAGCTGGGACTGCAGGCATGTGCTACCACATCTGGCTACTTTTTTTGAGTTTTGGTAGAGATGAGCTCTTACTATGTTGCCCAGGCTGGTCTCTAACTCTTGAGTTCAAGCGATTCTGCCTCAGCCTTTCAAAATCCTGAGATTACAGACATGAGCCACTGTTCCTGGCCTAGCTAATTTTTAAGCTTTTTTGTATAGATGGGGTTTCCTTATGTTGCCCAGGCTTGTTTCAAACTCCTGGGCTCAAGCGATCTTTCTGCCTTGGCTTCCCAAAGGGATTACAGATATGAGCCACCATGCATGGCCTTAGGTATTTTCTGACACGTTAAATGTAAATATTTTAAGTAGGAGGAGCTATACATTTTCTTCCTCTTAAGTGGTTGGAAGGTAATAGATAGTGCTTAACCTCACAGAGCTCTGTGTGACATAGTTTGTGGATGCTTTTTTTTTTATTTTTTGAGACACGATCTGACTCTTTTAGAATGGAGGGCAGTGGCATGGTCGTACCTCAGTGCAGCCTTGACCTCTTGGGTTCACACGATCTTCCTGCTTCAGCCTCCCAAAGTGCTGGGATTATAGGCTTGAGCCACTGTGCTTGGCCACCTATTTTGTTTTCTTAAATGGAAATTATTTTTGCATAATTAAAATTTGCATTAAAAATTGTTTAAAAAACTTGATAAAATTATCTCCTTAAAGATATTTGAGAATGGTTAGTGGTTATATGCTGTTATTTTATTAATGTGACTTGTTTCTGCCTTGTGATCATAAAACCAGCTGAAATTTGTGACTGTTAATGTTAAATAAAAATTTAGAGATGAAATGCTGTTCTGTTGTTGATAATAAAATAATTTTTTAAAATACAAATTTCTGCATAGAGTACCATAGGGTCATTTACGTCCTTACAATTTCTTTATAGTCCCTTTATCTTCAGCATAGGCATTTCACTATTCTCAGGCTTTATCGCTTCCTCCCCAGCATTAGTAAGACCATTTCTCCTCCTATTCCTATTTGTATATTACACAGTATAATTAAAGGTGTAGAAACTGTTGAGTTCTTGACTGGCTTGTCAGAATACTAAACAGACCTAGGCTGACTTCATCTCTTCCTTGGCTGGTAGACTTCTTTTGTCTTATCCGTGGATAGTACATGAATCTTGATTTGCTCTTTCATAAACTGCCTTTGCTGACAGGATTAAGTGTGGATAGTGAAGCGAGAATGCACCCTCACTTACCACAAGGTAAGTAAATAATAGTTCCTTACAGGAGAGCAGCCACAGCACATTTCATGTAAGTGCAATGGAAGGAAATTACCGTGCCCTATCATTCTTCACGCTGGGGTGCTGTTGGCTGACTTCTAGGCCAGAAGTTCTCTAGCATAGCTTTATTGTAGTTCAAAAG